>NW_008666574.1:37916-38391 GCF_000695815.1 Acanthisitta chloris | reverse complement strand
TTGCACGTGCTTATCTCATTATACAGTTTTAGCAAGTTTGTTTCTTTGGTCTGCACAAGAGGTATCTGTTCTCAAAGCCAAATCTGCAACGTGGCTCTGCAGTAATGACTGGAGAGAAGGATTTTGCTCGTTCAGGAAATTTCTCCCTCCTCCAAATATCAACAGGATTCCTCAGCTTCCTGAAAAACACATGAATGAACTGTTAATAGGTCTTGGCTCTTGCAGTAGAAAAACATGATATAATTTGTATGTGAGGATCATCCCTGTTTACATACCTGCAGGAACTGAAACTGCTTTCCAGAAACTATTTCCAGATAATACCAGTGCATATTCTCCTGACATAAAAATAGTCAACTCACTGTTTAAAGCACAGAGTAAAAATCTATCTGTAAAAGAGATCCCAGAAACTTTAAAGTTGTTGAAAGAGCCTCCTAAAGCCTGTTGTATTTATGTTTTTATGGTAGAAGTGTGACCC
>NW_008666574.1:8891-37899 GCF_000695815.1 Acanthisitta chloris | reverse complement strand
GAATGGGCCAGGCTCCCATGTTTTGTGTGTGTATGCACTCATGCTGTGTCAGTGACCTTCCCAGGGACTGCAGGGGAGGGATTTTCAGGAACAATATTATCACAGCTAATCCTTCTGGGGGAAAGTACACTGCAATCCACTGCAGCTTTAATGGACGTAAGTTGCAGCAAGAAGTGTTTGGGGTTGTGTTGTGTCCTTCACACATTTTGAGGAGCAAGCAAGAAAAGAAAATCTTCTCTGTGGTTTGTTTGGTTTTTTTGGTAAGAGCTGCTACAGTAACATGCACAGTGAGCAACAGGGCAACACAAAACATCATTTTCATGGAATGGAGTTCTTTCCCAGCATCTGTGGCTAGCAGTTGCAATGCACTGCACTGACTCTCTTGCCTTGGCTTGACCTGGCTGCAGAAACACACTGACATGACTTAGCACCACAGCTCCTCGAGGCATCTTAGCACAGAAAGGATGTACTAAGCCCTTACTCACACCCTGCACACAACACAGCATCTGAGTTCCACAGCCCAGGCCAAAGAAGCAGTAATTTGTTAAATTGGTGAAACAGTCAACAAAATGGATTAGCAGTCCAGCAGTACTGTAAGCATGCCAGATGTCTCTCAGGCTTGTTGGGGACAAGTTGTTGGAGAAAGCTGCACTGTGCCTACACTCAGCCTTGGCGCAACTTGCCCAAGCCCCAAGGACAGCTTCACAAAGTGTCATCCCTTTCGTCAAAGGCAAGCGCATTTAACGATTACACATCCCATTGCTGTCATGCACTTGAGCATCTTCCAAGTGAGCAGCAATGCCCATACACTCTCTTCTCCCTCCCTGAATTACCTGTAGGAGACACCACTCAGTGCCAGTGCCTCATGGGGCAGAGCAAGCCAGCTCAGCCCCTGGGATTGGAGGCAGCGACTCTGGGACCCTGGACAGCATCCTCTGCCACCCGCTCCTCCCGCTGCCAAGGTGCTGCCCTAGGACACAGCCAGTTTGGGGGTGATGAATATCAGTGTCACAGCAGTGTCTGTCACAGATATATCAGGGTGAGCTTCTCTGATGAACCAGGCACCTCTGACGTGTCAAAGAGCAGTCAGTCAGTTGGTCTGGCAGCGTAGCATGGAGGTGGAGGTGTGGGTTGGCACAGCTCATGCTGAAAGCTTTCCAAACCTGCCACTGAGCAGCAGCACCTCCAGAGACTCCCCTTCAAACAGGAGATCTACAAGAGATATGTGCCAAGCTGCAATAAGAAACGGAGGCTGCGAGTTGTATAATATTTACATTTAATACAATCCACTGACATCTGACATTTTTCTGGTAAATTTTACGTGGGCCATAAACACTTCTGGATCACTGAGTAAATTTTAACTTCTCTGAAGGTCTTTTGTGCTGGTGGTATCTGCAATGAAATATTCCACTGCCTTTTCCCCCAGTACCACATCCATCTGCATCTGTCCCAATATTGGGATCTGTCATGAGACTCCTTACGCATTCTCAGTGCTTCAGTAGTATCTCCCCTTGTTGTGTTTTTGGTGTGATGTTCAGCACTACCGGTTTCTCCCTCACTGCAAACAAACAGGCACATGGCAAACCCAGCTTTCCTGCATCCCAGCCCTCAGAGCAAGCAGCATCCTCCCTCAGAGAGCTTTGCACAAGCTGTTCCCTCAGCTGCAGCAGTGCTATGCTTCCTCTTGGTCATTTATACACAACTGCCCTGCGATGTAGTGGTGTCACAAAGAGATGCCTTTTAAAAAGCAATAAAAATTCAAAAACAAGGGAAGAAAATTAATAGTTGAGCAGCCAACCCACCTCTGGTAATGAAACAGAAAGTGGAGAGACAAGGAGAACCTGAGTCAAATGCAATGTCTTCAGGCTCCGTCTCTGATCCCTTTCCCTCAGACCTTGGAAAGAGGCCAGCAAAGCATTCTGGTATCTGAAACAGTATCCAACCCTGAAGTTCAGATCAATTTGCACTCTGCAGCCTATTAACTTTTTGTTAATCCTCCCTACATTGTTTTACATCTTGCCTTCTATTACATAGAAGGAGGGTTCATGGCAGTGCCAGGGTGACTAATGGTGAGTCCCCCCTTGAAACTGGGGGATGTTCAAGTTACAGCCAGGTGCGGGGCTTAATGGGCTCTGGTGATGCTGCCAAGACGTAATTGCCGTAAATCAGCCTGAGTCCTATGGAGACAGTTCCCTGTGTTTTGAAGTCCATTTGCCCTTATTGCTTGTTCAGCTCCTTAATGCATTAATGATAAGATAGCATAGGGAATACGCAGTACAGACCTCCCCCCCCAAAAAAAATCCTGAACTAATGAATCAATACTGCGCCTATCTGCTCTGACCACCAAGGAATGTAGACAATGCCGGATGCAGGGGAGATCACTTTTTCCAAAGGTTTCTTTGCCAATCGCAAGGGAGAGTTGAGCATCTTTAAGGACTG
The DNA here is from genome assembly GCF_000695815.1 of Acanthisitta chloris. Taxonomy (NCBI): domain Eukaryota; kingdom Metazoa; phylum Chordata; class Aves; order Passeriformes; family Acanthisittidae; genus Acanthisitta; species Acanthisitta chloris. The sequence goes on along the minus strand of NW_008666574.1, from coordinate 35,460 downwards.
TGGGGGCTGGTTTGGAGAAGTATCCCCCAATTTTGCACATGACTGCAGCACTTCCTCCCTTGCTGCCTTGTCCGCATGGGTAAATTTTCATTTGTGCCTACCAATGCTATACAAGTGCCTTTTTCAATTGAAATCTGCTGCATTAACAGAAAAAAAAAACCAGGAAGAATACCACATAAGGATTGGAAAGCTTTTTCTCATGTCAGACAAGCTCAGTAAATCAAGTACTCAGTGGTACTTCATGGCAAATAACCAGGCTCATAATGGGCCCAACTCTTTTGACCTTCTAGATGGTGAGGGTGTTGGGTCCCTGAGCTACGTCTAGACAGGTGGAGGACAACAGCAGGCAGTGTCCTGTGGTCAGTTTAGAGGACTGTCCTGATGCTCACTGGCACTGCTGCTGGGGCACCCAGGGGCTGTGGCATCTGTCCTCAGCACAGGCAGCTGTGTTGGGGCTGGGAGAGCTGAGCAGCTATGAGCCAGACAGCAAAGCCAGGGCAGCCAGTGCTGCCTCCTTACTGAGCAACTCCCAGGGAGTTACTGGGCTTGCCTGCAGATGAAAGAGCCCCAGCTTCATGCACTACCAGCAGGTCCCTTTGAGCTGGCTGAGTCTTGGCAGGATTTTCTCCCCTCCACCCCCATGATTAGTGCATGACAAATTGCTGGGGCTCTATTGATACGTTTATGCTGCTGCTTTCTTCCCAGCCAGTCAAGAGGATCCTGGCTGTGGTAACGGGCACTCTTGGCCATTGCAAACATGGGCTGATGCAAGCATCACCCTGCAAGAGTGAAAAATTTAAGCATCCATGGAGACACTATCATCCTTTTGATGCTGACATCGTTTTCATTCTGCCCCGCCTCCTCCTTCTCATGTAAAAAATTTAGAAGCAGGAAAACCCAGACAGAAAGGGCAAAGAGGTAAAAAGCTCCGTCTGGCTATTCTTCATCACTAGCACAGATTTAGGCAATGAACAATTTCTACCCACAGAACGCTTAGAGCAGTGAGCAGCCTCTGCCTGCCTCAGTCTAATGGCACATCCTGTTCCTCTCCTTGTCACCAGCATGAAGTAGGGGCTGGCCTGACCTGCACCAAACAGCAGAACCACCTCAGAGAGCTGGGATGGATATCAGTGTGGGCACAGTCTAACTTTTCTGAATAACCCCTTCCCCAACACCTACCCCCAGCTAGCAGGATGTACTGATCTTGGGAACCAGCTGTCCTCATGTAACTGCTGTGAAGCTGTCTCTCTGTGCTCTCAGCTTGCTGGGGAGAAGGATGGCCAGTCAAGCTCTGCTTAGTTGCCATCAAAAAATCAGATGAATAATAGTATAAAGTCTGGATTACTGTATTTTTTTTTCTAGCACAAAAGGCAGTCCTGATATCTTGTTCTGTTTCTATTTTGAAAGATTTGAATACCTTGCCTCTTGGGAAACTTTATGCCCTGGATCAATTTGTGTTCTCAGTATTACAATGCACCTGAAATGACTCTGCAATCTGGTGTCAGTGGTAATAAAACTTACTTATTCGCTCTGCTATCCATTACTAAATTGTATGCTTTAACTCCTCAAAATATTATGGACCAGCTAACTGGGTGGATCTTTCCACAAAGGTCCATGTCTTTGGAAATGAAGGTCAAGAGTTTTCTCCCTGTTGCTGCATATGTGTAACTGGCTGTCACCCAGGTCTGGCTCCGCTGGCGAGTGTCAACAGACCACTAAATCTTCTGCTGCTGCCAGCAGAACTACGTGAAAGACAAGAGATGCTATACAGTTAGCAAGTGACACTTCTTCTTGCAGGGTACAAAGCAGAGAAGTCATCTTGTCACAGTGTGGCATCAGCTCCCTTCAAGGCGTGACTCAGCTCAGAGAATGTGCTGCATCAGAGCATGGGGCTCGACAGGGCTTGGGCCTCGAATGATGTTGAGTGCAGAGGACCAAAGGGTTGCAGCAGATGCTATAGAAGAGGTACAAATAGCCCTACTTTGTTAGAAAAAAAAAAAAAGCCATAGTATATAGACATGGAAAAGAGTTATAACTTACCCAGCGCTCCCACTGCAGATGCAGATTTGTGCCTTTTAGTATATTTTTCAGTGTTTTTCTAGCCTAGTGCTAAATAACCCAAGATTTCACTGGTCCCCTTAGGAGAGGATTTTGTAGTTCAAGAAATGTCTCCATAAGGAGCCATTTCTCATGCCTCCACAATTTTCATTTGTCCAGTTTCACCCATTTCTCCCCATTATATAGTTCCCAGTCTTGAATGACCCTGGGGAATCTTCTCATTCCTAGGTGCCCAATCCTTCAAGTCCTTGGAGTCAGCAATTACGTTCCCCTGAGATGCCATTTATCTGAATGATGTCTGTTTAGTTACTTTAATCTTTCTCCATAAATCAACTTGTTCAACCTTCTTTCTGTTTCTCATTTATGAGTTTTTCCCTCTCTGCCATCTTTCCGGTATTACTGAGGCATCTTTAAGTGAATTTAGCATCGTATTTTCAGCCTTGTGGGGGAGGACCATCGTTTTCTTGAACAATGAGATGACATTTACTATATGATAGGTATTTTCTGAGCTATACAACTCACCACTGCCATACTTCTTTTTATATCCATTATCACAGCTGGGTTCCTCTTTGCAGTACAGATTTCCTATTAATTACTGCTCACCATCAACTTAGCTTCTTAAATTGCACAATAGGTTCTGGAATAGTCACTGAACTGGGTTTTTGTACCCTACCCCAGTGTGAGTATTAGAGAAGTATGTGAGCAGAAGGAGATCATTAGACATCTGCTTGTCTTGGTTTTCTTATGCCTTTCTTTGAGGCATCTAATGCTGGACTTGCCTAGTACCCCATCTCCAATGAGGCTGAAAAATTTGGCAGTTCCTGTGATCTTAACTGAGATGACTCTTTTCACAGATAAATCCACATTTCTATTATATTTTTTCTCAAGTGCAGAACTGAGACTGCAAAAAGGTCCACGGGTCGCCATTCCCCTCAGTTACAGGCAGCTGCCTGAAATAGATGCTTTGTCTGGAAGAGTCCACCAAAATTCTAATATATATTCACACAGGACAAGCCTCACTCCATCACTGTTGCAAGCACAAGACTTGTAGTACAGAAGACCAAAAGCTACACAAATAGCAATATGCTTCAAGTAAAGAGCAATGAAGGACACTACCAATGTCCTAAATCCCCACACCAGCAAGAAATTTGTCAGCTGAAAATGTCCAAATGAAAGATGGATCTCCATCCTTATAGTATTTCTAGCTGTTCTTTGTTGTGTTTTGCCCAGACAACTTCAGTTATTTCATAAATCACTGCAGCTCCACTGAAGACAAGCAAGGCACCAAGACATGCCCTTGTTCTGAGATGAGCAATACTGAGTTGTCACTGTTGGCACAGAAAAAGAAGAAAAGACTTTTTTGAGCCGCTGTTCAAGGTGGGAAGTCTAAACCCATTGCATTCTAAACCTTTGTAAAGGCATCAGGATAAGTGACCTACTCTTACTCTGGGCATTTGTAACCCCACTTTTTAATGCCCTTATCTAGCAAAGCACATAAACACCTTACACATGAGCACAGAGAAACAGAAGCAGGTTGATAAACATCAATAGTTCAGGGTCTACCTGTCAAAATGTAGTTGGAAATTTGTTCCTTCACTTGCTATGCTGTAATGAACTTCATGTACTTAACTTGTTCTGGTCTGAAATTCTATGCAGAGCATCACCATTTATGTAGCAACAAAAACAGTGCTTAAGCCAAGTGCTTTACATTTTACATGGACCAAGTAGTTGCAAACAAGTATGATGGAAAACATAGTTTTTAACATGAAATTCTTGGGGCACTGACAAAAATGCAGCCCTTTGTATGGAAACATGGAATCATGGTTCATGTATGCATTGTTCAGGTTTCAATAAGCTCAAAGGACATGGGATAACAACCTGTGTCCCTTCTTGCAGAAAGGACCAATTTCTTTCCACAGGGGCACAACCAGTAGAACAATGAAAATAATTCATCAGATTAAAGCACAAATGAATCCTGTCCTGACAATTGGATGTTATCGTGTTCAATTTCAGCTTAATTATTTTTGTATTTAATTACAAAACCGTTAATTGCTTCATTTTAATTATGTATCTCTTTTAATTAGATTGAGGCTTAAAAACATGATAAGGCTGCTGTCACCCCACAGCCCTTTCATTCTTTATTTTCTCTCACACTGTACTGGCTCGTTTCCTTTGCTTCGCTGTTAGTTTCCTGTGCCAGGTCCCTTCCAAATCCCATGCTTTGTATCTACCTTCACTTTGGCAAAGTTCTGGCATACAAGGAATGCAGCAAGTGCAGCATCCTGCCTGCTAGCCACAGTGAGATGGTGTGCCCGTGTTTACAGAGAAGTGTGTGCTGGGCATGGGGGCTTTGCCTCTGCCTTTGTCCCACACCTTCTTCTGCTGTGAATGCCTTTTTTTAGGTGTTTGTTTTGGTGAGAGAAATGTTGTCCCCCTTTCCCTGATACCCCTATCAGATATATCCCAGCCTGCTCATCCCATGAGGCTGGAAATCCTGAACGGAAGCACTGGCCTGAACCTCTCTTCCCACCCCAACTGATGCCCTGCTCCCAGACCTCACATTCCCCACACTGGTCAAAATTAAGGCAAGTCTCTTTGCATCACTAAAACAATTAATAGGCCCTTAAAATCAATGGAAATGTTTAACATAAGAATTTCAAGTTTCCTCTGTTAAGACTTGCCCCAGCCCCTGCCTCCAATGGCAAGAAAGAGGAATAGCAAAAGGACAGAGAAACAAAGATGTCCAGTGTGATCTCCTTCTCGCACATTTTTGCATCTCCAGCACTTACTGAGTAAGGGATTTCCTGAGTCAAAGGTTGCATTCATCCATAGTATTCCCATATCTATTTGCTGTATATTTGTTTAAGCGTGTTTTTTAATTCACTGATGGGTTTGGGGTCCACATCACCTTGAACTAACAAATTCTTTAAATTTGTAAAGCACTTGGGTAAAAAAGGTGTGTGTAGGGATTTTTTTTTTGGGGGGGGGAAGAGGTATGCATTTAATTTTCATTTATCTGATCTCTACAGTTTTTATTTTGTTCTAAGACCAGTAATTTTCAGTCTGATGATTCCACAGATATCTTTCACAAGACCTGGAAGGGTGACTAATGTTCCCCCTTGCAGCATTTCACCATTGCTCTTGCACCTCCTGCCCTCTCCATGGTCCTTTTGTGTCCCTTACTGGCAGCAGGGTCCTGCTCTTCTGTGTCGCTGCCTCACTGAGAAGCTGTTCCCTACTATAGCCTTTCTGGCTTGCCTTCTGCTTTTTGAGCCCTGCTATGCTCTTGTTGACCTTCCTGTGCAATTCGATCTGCCATCCACACAGTTCTGGTGGGTACCCAGCAAGTGAGGGTGATTTGATGCAATGCAATTTGATGCATTGTGTTTATTTGAGAGGTTTTCTTTTATCTCAGCCCATCTGGGTAATTTTAATATCAGAAGAATTCTTGAAATATTTATGCTATGCTTTTGAAGAAATGCACCTTACATTTAAGAACTGGTCTGGCTGAGGTTTATTCTGACTATTTAAAGGCCTGGCTTCATCTTTGGCTTCCTGCTGCAGGAAAGGATGAGTTTCAGAGAGTTTGTAATCTCCCTGGAAAGTCTCTGATGGTGAAGTGTGTAGGTGGGTTTGTGGCCATGGGAGAGCACCAGTAGCATGCACCCTGCTCTCACCTCTTCCCTGTGGCCACTCCTGTTGTCCGCTCTGAGACCAAGCCCAACATAGCCTGGCCTGGCCTGGCATCCCTGTCCTCAGATCTTTCAGGCTCGGCAACTAAATCACAGATGGGACTGGAGTACTGCTTGAGCAAAACTGTACCAGGTAGCTCACTTCTGCCATGTGCTGGTACTGTCATGCCAGCTGTACACAGCAGTGGTACCCAAGCAGCAGCCTGACGGATTGGAAGTAAATATATGTATTTATATGTAAATACAACATCACAATCTTGTAGTGGATGATTATAAAAGCATTCATGGTGGAGAGAGCCCACCTTTCTCATAGGACATTCCCCCTTTCCTTTGAAGCTGATAGAATGGTTTTCAGATTTTAAATTAGAAACCCCAAAGTACCTGTGGCATCACCAGTTAAAGCTTTCAGAGAAGGGGGTGGGAAGCAGAAGAAGGAGAATTGGGGCAGTGGTAGTGGCAGCAATGGCAGCAGCTCTGCTTCTGGGCTCTGGCAGAGCATCCCTAAGCTCCCTGCATTCACAAGTGAAGAATGATGACCACAAGAGCCAGGCTTGAGCTAAGTTGTGTTTTTCTCTGCCAGCTGTCCACTGACACAGTGGACTAAGCAGAGATTCTGCCTGTCCCAAGCCCATCAGTGCTGTTTTGGGTCAACCCATCCTGGAGGCAAAGGAAGGAGACAAAGTTCTCAACTTTTGATAGATTAATGCATTAAAATTCAATGTTCAAGGGGTCTTCCCTGATGACTTAACCTTCCTCTCTTGTGCCATAAACCTTATTGCACCACGGAGTTCAGCATGGGAGCAGGGAGTGGGAAGCTGGTTGTGGGGATCAGAGGTCAGAGTAACCCAGAGCAGCTCCTTCCTGCACAGCCTGAACCTACCTGTGCTCAGCTGCAACATGGCTGTACTGGGCTGGTGTTGCAAACAGCTGTAATCTAATTAATTGATGTGACATGGGGGGGAAATGGAGAGAAGGGGGGACCAGGGTGGTGTCATGAAAGAGTTTGAGCAAAACACTTTTTAGCCACCCTTTCAAAGAGCTCCTATCAAGTGCTTCATTTTTAATGCTTCAATTTGCTTTCCTCTTCTTGATTGTAATACCCTTCTTGAACTTTGCAAATAAAATGTGCTTTCCCTTTTGATTTTTGTCATCATCTCCCTGGCAAATTATCAGACTTTTAATTCCAAGCCTCCATTCTGTGCCCCCCCTCCACCTAGGCTACCAGCAGGGTGAGAAGTTAATAAAGTATTTCTCCTGGATTCCCTGCTCTCCAGTGAATCAGCACTGTGCTTGCAGCCCTGGGCAAGGTATATTAGATCAGTTGTACTGCCTCTTCTCTTCAAGAGAAGAGGAATGAGATGTTAACCGAGGTCTGGGACTGGATAAGTCTATTACAACCTGGATTATACTAACCTCCCCTTTGTCAAAATCTTCTTCAGCTGAAGCAAGGTCATAACCCAGTGTCTGCAAATGCAAAATGTTCCTTTCCTGCAGGTATCTCAAATGACTGGAAGGAGAAGAGGTGCCTTTGGAAGAAAATAGGCAGTGCTGGAAACTAATACACATCCCTTAATGACAACCTACAAGAAGTCATAAGTGCCTAGATGCTATCTATAAAGAAACCACAACCTAAATCAAAACTAAGGATGCTATATTCTGGTCACTAAAAAGAATTTCAATAAACAAGATGCTGCAGAATAAGACTGGCCAGCAGAAAAGCAGAGACAAACCAGACACTCGTCTCCAGTTCACGGTACAGCCAGGAGGATGGCTCTTCCTCAGGTCTCAGCTGCTGTGCCTGCCCTGGGCAGACCCAGCTGTCAGGGAGGACCCCTGCCCAGGCAGCCCCATGAAAGGCACTTCTGAACAAGGTTATCACAAATGATTAACAAGAGTAAAACAGACACAGGGTATCAGCTGCTGGGAAGGCCAGCTCAGAAGATTAATTTACTCAGTGGTGGTGAAACTCAGACATGATGCTGGGGATGGTGGTTCCCACATTGTTTGGGGTCATGAAGAAATTGGCCACCCCAGAACACATCAGCCAGACAACTCCACGGGACATCAGAGGCAGCAAAGTTGACCGCATCCCTACAGATAGGTTCTCCAGGGCTGGGGAAATGAAACTTTTTTTCTCAGGAGCATGAAGATGTCTGTGAGGGCAGTTAATTGAACCAGTGTCACTGAAAATGATGTGGGTAATGACAGATAGTGTCAGCTCATGCTGCCTGTTTCAGTTACTGGAACAAATGAGAAGAGGGCAAAAATAGAAACAAATGGAAGAGAAATTTCTAACAAATGTCAGGAAGAAGGCTTTATTTTTATCTCTCCACCTTTCCTAATTCAGATAATAAGCAGCCTGTGCTACCAGAAGGACGCTGTCCAAATACACAGCATTGGCACTGGTGCTATGCTGAGGTCCTGGAGGTCCTGGCATGGTGTGTTAAACACCCACCATTGCTTTCCCAGAGCCTTTTTCTTCATCCCATACATAACTGGGGAACAAGCAGATACCAGGCACAGGCAGCCACGGCAGCACCCAGGGATCCCTCGGAGAGACAGCCCCAAGGACTGCCCATGGTATGCCTGTACAACACTCATATCTAGTGAGGAAAATGAGGTGACATTTGATCTCTATTGCAACCACTAGCTAAACATCCTCTGATTTCTGAAGGAGCAAGGTTTCACTTTGGGAAAGTTGCATTTCCTTGGCTGACACTCCTTTCATATGTATTCATTTACCACAGTCATCTCTATGCCTTGAGAAGGGATGCTGAAGCCCAGATGTTACCTCACTGTACCTCCACATGAAATACAAAAATCTGGCCTGGTGAAAGACAGCACAGAAGTACAAACTACCAAAGACTATCTCATTCACTGGCTGTGCTTGTCCTGGCAGCCAGCTCAAAGGAGTCACAGCCTGGGTAGGAGCAGGACACTCACAGCATGCACCTGATCTGCCTGAGACCAGAAACAGGGACACATACAGGAACAAGGGAGAAGCCAGCTCTGCCCTGGAGTGGCTTTACTGTGCATGGCAGAGGACAAGCCAGGTGATGGATACTGGTCCAGAGCACAGCTTCTCCATGGGACCCTGCCCAGCAGCTACCACTGAGATAGAACAAGAGAGTGTTGCGAGCATCTGAGTCAAGGACCTCTGTGTTTTTGGTGGCGCTGAGGGTTAGCCTATTTATGGCTCATTCTGTGATAATGCAGCTTGTGTTTTGGATGCTTGCTTGCACTTAAGCCTTTTAATCACTTGTTCATTAAGAAAAGGTTTTCAGGACACCTTGCTGAGAGGCAGCATTTCATATACCTCTGAGGAGAAAAAAAACCCACTTAGTCAAACACTCAAACCACTCAGATCCTAATGATAGAATAGTAATGAGGTTGAAGTGTATTATCAACTTAATGATAAAATAAGAGATTTGGCATCCATAACATGGGTTCACTCTTTAAGCCCCATAGCTGGCTACTGAAAGATATGTGAGATGCAACTGGTAGAGGCTGGAAATTGTTTGGGTCTTTTTTCCTATTGGGAACTAGACCAACTAAATTGCATTTCAAAACTGGTTTAGTGATACATTGGAGAAGTGCTGCAAGGTGGTGAAAAAAACCCTAGACCTTCCTTGCGGTGATTCATGACATAACAGAATCAGAAATCGAATTTACAGAGGGGAAAAAAACCTGATGAGGTGTATATTGTTTCCTATTTACATCTGCACACATCAATCTTGATGTGTAAACTGACATTCCTTAGCTCATGCTGGAAGAACCGATAGTTTTAGGTGCACATGGAAGTAAAGTCAATTACTAACCCACCTTGTCCACAGTTATCCAGGACTCATACTTAGAGCTGAACCCTACCTCAAGAAGCCTCCTTTTGCCATTGCTAAATGCCACCACTGGCAAAACTGGCAAAAACCTCTGCTACAAGAGTCAGACCACTGCAGCAATTGGAATAGACACCAACTATTTTTTTTTCTGCAGAACCATCAGAAATTTAATGTATCAGTTCTTTTCCTGTTCTGTTCCTGGATCCTTGCTACTGAGCAGCCAAGGTGCAAGGTATGAGATTGACTGTCCTGCACTTACTGTAGACTTTGCTCTGGCCATGGTGAAATGGGGAGAGATGCCCATGACACCACATCTACACAAATATTGCATTTGCTCGGAACTGATGCAGCTTTACATACTTATATACACAAACATATTGATCAGTCACATATAAAGCACAATCTAATGCAATGCCATGACAGGTATTGCCCACTGAAGTGATTTGCAATTGTTTCAAAGGATCCCTTTCCTGACAGAGTGAATGATTTCTAGTCCACATAGACATGGGCCATTTAGCATGGTTTACCTTGAAGAGTGCTCCTCAGCTTGGCCTAAACACAAACCAGCTCAGCTGAAGACTCAGGAAGCCCAGAGACAGCAGCAAATCTAGGCTTTAGAATCTCTCCCCAAAGATAGTGCTGTTTTTGAGGTGAGCCCATTTCAGTTAGTTGGAAGTTTGGCCCGATCATTTCTGGGCCATCCAGGCAGATAACACGCTGTGAAACAACACGCTGGGGAAGTCATATGAAAAACAGCTGAGGTCACTTTGCTTGTTCAGCCTGGAGAAGACAGACTGTGGAGAGACCTTACAGCAGTCTAAAACTTCCTCATGAGGGGAAGCAGAGAGGCAAGCACTGAGCTTCTCTCTGGTGAACAGATACAGGACCCAAGGGAATAGCATGGGGTTGTGTCCGGGTAGGTTTAGGTGAGATATTAGAAAAATGTTCTCCACCCAGAGGGTGGTTGGGCACTAGAACAGGCTCCCCAGGGCAGTGGTCACAGCAGCACGCCTGACAGAGTTCAAGAAGCATTTGGACAATGCTCTCAGGCACATGGTGTGATTCTTGGGGCTGTCCTGTGCAAGGCCAGGGGTTGGGAAAGACCTGTGGTTCCCTTTCAACTCAGGACATCCTATGATTCTATGAAGTCAAACCAAGGCACGTACTGCATCTTCCTGCATGCACCTGCATGAGTGCATGGGTGGCTGTTGAGGACCAAGGGGGATAGTCAGGAGAGGGTAGGCTCAATTGAAATTGAAACAGACTGCCAGCATAAGTCTAAAATTCCTAGCATAACTCTAAAATGTTCAGATAACTACATATTTTTCAGAGAGGCTGTTCAATTCTTGCATGGACTGTGTGGTTTCAGAGCCAAAACAGGCATTGTGAAACTTCTCTGATTAGGGGAAAATAGCACATTTCAGTCAAATCCAGTTGCTGCACCTACAGAGATGGGTGGCTTTGAAGAAGCTAATTTAAAGCTCAGGCTTCAACTCAAGACCACCGATTTTCAGTCCTAAAGGAGCATATGTGTAAAAATACCCCGCTAGCTTGCACACCTTATGGTGGCTCTCATCAGCCTGGGATGGGCCTGATCACATGGACAAATGCTGCTGCTTGTGGCAAAGATGCTGTGAGAGGCCTAGAGAGGCAGGAGCATGGCTGGCATCCTCACCGGGAGATGCCCTGTGTGGTACCCCTGTTACTGGGGCATGGCTGGCAGCAGGGGCTGAGCATGTCGATAGCTGTCACACCAATACTTGTCTCCTGAGACATCTTCCCAGAAATGTAGTTGATGCCCCAAAGCACCCTGTCATCTCTCGTCTGTGATCTACATCTTGCAAAACCCTGTCTGGTAGCAGAGGGATGATGTGTGTGCACATACTATCAGGTATCACAGGGTTTTTTTCTCCAAGCACTGGGTGTCCTTCTTGGGTGTGCTGCTCCCCACCAGCTCTTGGCACTACCTTCAGGCAGTGCAGTGCTAAGCAGCAAGGCTCTGGGGCACCCCATTGCTTGTTTTGAAGGTCTGGAACCAAATCTGTCAGATAAACACAACATTATTTCCATTTGTAATAAATACAATAGACAATAATTTAATTCTCTGAAAATTAAAAGGTATCAGCTTTTACTAAGGTGTGCCCCCTCTCAACCTCTTGCATGGCTGCATTCAGACCTCTCAAAATCAGCTCTACCTACTATGCAAGTCACTTTAATAGAAGGGTTAAAAATGCTTCCCACCATCATGATCTATGGGTTAGGATGCCTTTATCTCCTGCATGAATGTTCAGCTTCTCCATACCCTCTGGGGTTCAGAGGTTGGTAGCAGATGCAGGCAATATTTTAAAGAAAAATATATGTAAATGAGAAGAGTGGAGGGTTTATCAGTTTCTGTCCTATTTGCTCTGCTGTAATTACTGTTATTAAAGATTTTTTAATTGTATGTTTTATGACTCTTCTTTCTTGCCTAGTGCAGATCTGGCACCCTGAAGGAACTTCAGCCACCCAAGGCAGTTCCTCCTGCACTAGTGGGATTATTATTCCCTGCAGCAACTCTGAATTGGTTGCCTGAACCGACACTATGCTCTTGCTGGTAACCCAAGGCACACTTTCCAGTTTAAAAATTTGGATTAAAAATGTCAGATGTTATTACCCAGCCCCTTTGCTGGCAGCAGTGTGTGTGCATGGGGAGGAGAGAAGGACAGGGCACACTGCAGGAGCATGGGGAGCCACTCAGACTGTCTGCTAGAGCAGCCTTCAACTTCCAAGTCCCCCTTGTCCAAGATCTCCTTCCAAAATCACAGGACATGGGAAAACAGCAGTTCAAGTCTGCTTTATGGCTGATGTGTTGCTGCTCTTTTCTTTTACAGATAAATTAGTGTAGCAATAATTAATGAGAAAATAGGAGGATGGTGAAATCTGGAGTGAAATCCCAATTTAACTGAAGTCAGTGGGGTTTTTGCTTCCTGCCTAGCAGGAGTCCACGTCAGCAGTGAAACAAAATAGAGGATGAGGCAGCAGTTAATTATTCTTGTGTTTTTCACTGTGATCAGTGGGCCAGGGACTCCTCTCCCGACTTGCCCTTTGCACCCATGGTCCTCCCATGCTGCTGGAGGCCTATCATGCTCACAGACGTACAGACAAACCCCTAAGATGGGACCCTGCTGTGGGATGCTGCAGCCCAGCAAGGAGCTTGTTTATGAAGCAGATTGCTCAAACACCAGAGGAATTTTTACCTTCAGAGACTGCTTTTCCATTTCTGGTTACCAGACATAAGATAACAGGAGAACAAGGAAAGGAAGAACTGCAAGGTAGATGTGCCTGGCACTAGGCACCGCTCCACACTCCAAGTGTTGGTGTAGCAGGAGATACCCATAGAGAATTTGTTCCCCCATCTGTTCCTCTGTAGATCACTTTAAAAATTAACTTACTCTATTAATAAGAAAATGTGATTGTTACAGTTAAGTGGCTGCAGTGCTAGAGATAGTTTGTCCTCCCCCCTCTCAAATTATATCCAAAAATGCCCAATTAATAACACATGAACTTAGCCAGAAATGAGTGAGAATAAGTTAAGATTTTGTTATAAATACATTTATTTTCTGTAATAAACAGATTTTTTTTTCCTGGCCTGTAATGTTGCAGAAGAGATAATTCCTCCCTACAGCACATTTCACCCTTTCCTAGTCTCAGACAGATTAGCACAAATGACATTTTGTGCTCAGCTCATCTGATTTTAGAAAGCACTCCTCCATCAAGTTACACTACATTCAGGTAATTATTCTATAAAAATATTCTTAAACTAATCGTATGAATGGAGCAAAAATATGGCTACATCAGCTAGATACTCTCTTCATGCCCAGCAGAAGATGCAGAGCTGCCAGAGTCCTGGCTCAGGTGGAGGGAGCAGATGTCTGACAAGGTCAATATTTACATACAGTTCATACGTAAGAGAATAATCATTAAAATCAAGGTAATACAAATAAAAATGAGTATTAATGTTTCAAAAAGCTCAAAGGAGACTTATAAGTCCATTAATTTTTTATCAAGACTGAATCCATTGGAGCCCAGATCCTTCTTTCCAATAAATTCAGTTGTCAGACTCCCAGTCCTTCACTGCAAATGCTGACAGTGCTCTCTCAGTATCCAGGTTAGGCTCTGCTTTGGTAGGATTTTCTTTCTTTGTCTTTAAATTGATTGTGTGATAAAGCCTGCTGTGTGAGCAACGGGTCTTGCACCAATTAAACCACTTAGTTTATCTTTCTTTTTATTCTGCAGCAAAAAATAATAAATGGCTACAGGTAGCACTTTGTTGTCTTCAGAACTAATCTGGGATCAGTTCTCTTATGAGAAAAACACTGCCTGAAATGAGATGTGAGTTCTGCCTTGTTACACTCCAGAGCGCAGAGCAGCATAGTAGTGCTCCAGAGAGCCATTTTCCAAAACAGTTTCATTGCAAGTATTACGTTGATATCTTGGGCAAAGAGAAATGTAGAAACATCTTTGTGAAGTTAGTAAATGTGACCTTGGAACACTGAGTTCCTGTCTCTGTTTCACAGGATGTTTTCACCACCTTTGGGTAAGTCCTACATGAGGGCCCCCAGTAATGCTTGTCTTGGATGGTGTTGTATTAAATCCTTCTCTAAAAGCTTCTTTGCAAGATGTCACTGCAGTTCTGAGTTCCTAACTTCTCTGATGGCATCACTTAGATATCGGTGGGAAAGTCACAGTGCTACTAGACCTATTGGTATCAATCCTTGCCCTTTGGTTTTGCAACTTACCTTCCACAAGTTAAAAGAGATCAAAGCATCATACAATGGTTTGGTTGGAAGGTACCTAAAAGACCATCTAGTTCCAGCCCTCTTGCCATGGACAGCGACGCCTCCCACTAGACCAGGTTGCTCAAAGCCCCATCTAACCTGGCCTTGACCACTTCCAGTGATGGGGCATCCACAGCTTCTCTGGTCAACCTGTGCCAGTGTCTCACCACCCTTGTAGTGAAGAATTTCTTTCTGATATCCAATCTAAACCTATCCTCTGTCAGTCTGAAGCCATTCCCCCTTGTCCTGTCACTCCATGCCCTTGTAAGAAGTCCCTCTCCAGCTCTCTTCTAGGACTGTTTAGGTAGTGGAAGGTGCCCTAAGGTCTCCCTGGAGCCTTCTCTTCTCTAGGCTGAACAACCCCAATTGTCTCAGCCTGTCTTCACAGAAGTGCTCCAGCCCCGATCAGCAGACATTAGCATTCAGAACAGCTTTTCATTCTTCAAGCTGTAAATAACCAGGAGTTTGTGACCATTCCTTTTCTGTTTCATGATTGCACCTCTGTTCAGGTGCATGGGCTGCTATACTTCACTTGGTAGTTCACCTTAAATCTGGTTAGTCAGTTAAGCTGGTGCAGCACTTGGTGGTAGCAGCCTTTGCTGTAAGCAGTGTCTGTAGTACAGAAGGCTGTGCTGGCTGGCTCCCTGGTGGCTTCTGGGTGGCTTCTATGGAGAGAAACTTAACTGCAGAATCACCCCAGCACTGATTCAGCCTGGGCAACATCTGAAAGTTCATTCAGGGAAGATATTTGGTGTTGAGTTTTCAACCGACACAGTACTAAAGCTCCATTAACTGCCCCAAAGGCAGATCTGCGGTGAGACAGGCTTTGAGTCTGCTTTCTTAAATTTAGAAAAACACCTTTCCTGATAGTCTTAATTTGGCTGTTCATGGTGTCTTTATTGAAAGAACAGCAGAGGTGCCTTTGCAGATTCACATCCCTCAAACCCACAGCTCAGGGTAACTCAGGTGACCTGGACGGACAGACAGCCCTGACCTACCTGCTCTCACCTGCAGGCAACCTGCAGCTCCCCCCAGTGCTTCCTGGTGTTGTCTGGTGGGTCTGGATGTCCCTGGCTTCCTGCAACAACCACCACGGTGTTCCCTGTCCCCACACATAGGTGCAGATCCCCACCAACACTCCCCCCAGGCTGTGCAGCTTGTAAGCAACAGCCAGTTTATGTGTTATATTCCCAGTTATGCAGGCATAGAGAGTGAAGACTATTTGGATAATAAATACTGAAGTGTGACATATATGCATATAATACCTATGAAGGACAAACTACAGGTATTCTAAAATGTATGTGAAAATGATTAGCATTCAGCTGATTCAGAAAATGTATAGATAGTACCTCTAATAAAAGCTATGTCAAATAAAGATGCAAGGGATAAAAATCCCTGTGAATTTTTAATCTGAGAAATAAAGAACATAGTGTTAATACAGCATAATTGTTTCATTAAATATTTAAAATATACCTTCCATACTAAATTTGTACTTTAACAAATATCTATTCCGTTTATAAACCTGTAACACACTTTATGAATATTGCATACAGCCAGGAGAAACTTCCTCAATAAAAAGAACTTAATCCTTACGTATTCAGCTTCTTGATCAAACATTTCCCTTTTATATCAGGATACATTTGTATAATTCATTATAATTTATAAATTTTCTACTTAGAGATAATGCAATTACAAATGTTTCTTGCAAATCTTTCTTACTGCCCTTACATACCATTTCATTTAAATATCATTCTGTTACTTACAATTGCTTCATTTTAATAAGAAAAGATGCTCACAACCAATTATTTAATTGAATGGTGCTTCTCAACACACTATTCATCTCTTTCAAAACAATTTGCATTTTGTGTATTTGGAGAAGATATCGGAAAACATTATTGTAATTTTCTCAAATAACATTTTTGCAATGTGCCACTACTTGGGGCAAGAGCTGATACAACAATGGAAATCAACAGCCTCATCAGCCTTACTAGGCTTGTATCCTCCTCTACTAGATAGAACAGCTATCTTACTGGAGACAGAACTTCAACAAGCAACTACTTTGTGCCCATGAAAACTGAACTGAAAATGTTAATTTAGATGGGGCTTGTACATGTGCCTCATTTTTTCATGTTCTCAGAAGAGTGGGCAAATCCACCAGATACTCTTTCTGGGAAGCAAAGCTTCTCAGCCCCACCGTATCTCAGTAAAGACATCCATACAGTGCTCCTTTTTATTCTTTTTCTCTTTATTTATTTTTCCTTTTTTTTCCCTCTGTCCTTCATTTACATTAAATGAAAGTCCAGATCTTTTGTGGAGGAGAAAAGGAGCTGAACAATGAGTTAAAATTGTCTGTAGGCTAACAGCATCACTATAGGGTAGCAACAACCTTCCACAGAGTTTTGGTGTAGCTTTTTTATGGTGTGTTTTAGGGTTTTCCCTATTTCCACATCATTAAACTACGTATGAAATAGTAGTTGCAGAAGGCCATCTAGCATTGGCTGGAAGAGGTGATATTTGTGCCTTGATGCAGTTCGAAACACGAGTGTCAGTTTTTCATTTGATATGAAATATCAACATTGATGCAATCATATTTTCTTAGACCAAGGGAATGTGCTCAGGTCTCAGTTCTGCAAATACCAAAGCAATTGTTGAAGGGTATTACACAAGATCTAAATGAGTGCTTAATTTTGCATGGTTGTCTGAGCAATTGTTACCTCTTACTATGGGCACGTGGATTATGAAACATCTTTAATTATCTCACTATACTACTGAGGTTTTTTCTACTTGACCCCTCCCTCATTAATTGCTCCTCAAAATCCTACTTGTCCTCATCGCCAGTGCATGACTGTCTTATTTATTGCACACTGTTCACACCCTGCTCTGCAAGCAGAATTATTCATGCCTTTCTGGGCTTTGCTGCATCATGTGGTATCAGTGTTTCACAAACATTTAACTTACTCAAAAAACGCTTCTGGTGAGATGAATTATCAGTGGAGATGATTACGCATACAGAACCAAGACACACTGAGCAAATGGTCCAAACTACCCACTAAGTCAAGGTGGAAGGTTTGAAATGCCTAAGGCTTATCATTTCATAGTACATCATATTTTCTACAGCACTTTATAGGCTCAGAAAATAGCTTCTATTGATTTCAGATGCGACTGTGCATGCCAAGTACTCCTGCAAGCCCAATCCTGAGATTTCAAGCTGGGTACCATAACATGAAAATTGCCATCTCTGAAAAACCTACTCCATGTGCCTTCCCACAATCACAAATGGATTCTACAGCAGAAAAAAGGCTAGGATGAGATTTCAGGCAGGGATTCGGCTGTGCTGTAGAACAAGCCTTTCTCTGCCCACAACGTCATGTTCGACGTGCAACCCAAGTTCAGCTGACGCAAAAAATTCCATCCAAAGAACCACTCAACTTGCTTCACAGCTCTGATCAAGTCCAGAAGCAAACCCACGGTGTGCACAATGCCAATCTGTTGCACTCCACAACCCAGTTGTCCTTTAGAGAACACAGTTTGGCTGCAAGATACTGTAAATGTACCACAGTCAAAGGAGAGTTGTCCAGACTGCCTTAGTTCTGGCAGCTTTCAATGTTTCAGGCATTTCCTTTACTAGCTTTAAGACAGTAGCTTTTCTCATGTAGTCTTTTACATTCTTTTTCTAAGAAATGTGAAAAAATTAATCTCATCATTTAGCTTCAGATAACATCCATGTGGTCCATTTACATAGATGGGAAATTCTATACTCGCAACATAAACCTGTGACACTGGAACCAAACAAGTAACTGATAACAGTGAAAAGCTTTTGTGAACGTGAAGTAGAAGAAGGTGAGACAGGTGAGGTTCACAGGTGATGAACATAGCCAGGGAACTGCAGAAGTCATGCTTTGGGAATCCATTGCAAGCTCTGGATGCGTGTCTCCCTTCCTTGAGGGCCTAAACCAGGAGCAAAGCTGCCCCCTTTTTAACCCATTTATGCAGGCACTCTGGTTAAGTGTCAGATGAATTTCATCACCACCAATGTCCCTGGGCTTGGGCACACTCAGGTGCTCTATATACGCACACTGCAGTCACCAAGGTCCAGGAGACAAGAGATGGCATTGCAGCATGATGTTGATCCCTGGTGAGATTCTTAGGTGTTCAGTAGGACAAGTAGTTAATAAGTAGATGCATCCCACAATGGAGGCTTTTTTTTTCATATTCTTATACTTTAAACAAGTCTGGGATGGGGATGGTGAAAACCATGTCCTTGACACAATGTCTTGGCTGCAAAAAAATTTCCAACCCTCATCCTGAAGCTTTTGAATTTCAGCTAGGAAATATATGTTTTTCCCCATGTTCATTCTGAGAAAAAAATCAGTGAGCAGTAAACATCCAGCATAGAAAAATTCAATGCAAATATTTAATACTTTTCTATGTACAGAAAGGAATGTTTTATCACCAGGTCTTTTCAGTAAAAGGTAATGACCCCAATGCCTTTTGCCATTAGGATAGCTTCCTAGTGCTAGATAGTAATTTTAAATAATAATATTTTCCAAGTAATTTTGGTTGATTAAATAATGAGCAACACTCAGGAATCTAACAAAGATCAATGAAATAGTTGTAAGCGATTTGATACGCAATCCTGAGTCTGTAAGCAGGTGAGTGTGGCCCTGTTTTGGAATGGGAGGCAAATGCCTTTCAGGAGCATCATCTCCAAGTGATCACTGAAATCCTTTTAATTTACTATTTCATCTTATACCATTCTTGATACAGGTCGCTCTCTGACCTACAGCATTAGGTTGGATTACCTCTAGACACAAGACATGAACAAATGCTGGCTTCATTGACATGATCCATCTTCCCTTCCTGGTCCTCTATTTTCATGCAGATTTGTGGAACCTACCTGCAAAACCTCTGGCAGATACTGCTGATAATGGTTCAAAAAGTTAAGCAGAGAGGGCAAATTGACATGATAAGATCAGATACGCTTTTATTAAGGAGATGGAGCTAGGAAGGTGTGTGCATATATAATCACAATATAGAGAAGGGCACTGCATACAGAGCACAGCTGGAACAGCTGGAGCCATGCCAGTTAACATGAGCAGAAGATCTGGCAAGTAATTCACATGGTGTGCAGAGAGCCCAAATGGTTTGCTTTTCTTAAAGCAGTGCAACACTTGAAGTAGATTTCTAGAGCATAATTGCTGTAGCTACTCCATGTATTTATTATCTTTGCACAATAACTGACTCCAAAGCTTAATAGAATGGGATATCATTTCTTGCACAATAGTGATGTCTTGTTAAATTATTCACATTATTTATTTGACAGATACTAATAACCATTATTTGGTATTCAAGAGAGAGACAAAAATGGCTATTTGTTACATTCCTCCATTATCTAATATTCATAAAATGTATGTGATGTAAAATGCCTTTCTGATGGATGGACGTCTAGGATGTGTTTACATATTTTGTTTTATTAACAGAGAAAACAGTTACTGAAACTTGTTTAAAATTGTCCCCCGGTGCTCAGGCCAGAAAACTTGATTTCTTATCAGTCAACCTCCTTCTTTCATATTCAGAAAATATCCTGCTTTGGACCACATCCCACTCCCACAGCACTCCTTGGCCTTTCCCTGTGTGGCTGCCAGCCTGATCTCATGTCTGTTAAAATGTGGGCATTGGATTCATGCTGTGACCCCTCCACACAGAGCTGAGATCCCTCAGGAGGTCTCACTTATCCCAGAGGTAAATTGATGTTGACATTTGCCTTCAAAGATGAAAACCTATTATATGAACATTGGCTGTGTTTTCCACCCCAGCCGATACCCCACCAAGAAACTGTACCACTCATAGGCTCGATTCATGTGACAGAATGGGCTGCAGGCAGGATTTATTTTCCCATTGTCAGTTCCCATTGAGGCAGAGGGTATTTACATGTGTTAATAGACATTAGTCATGTAAATCCCTGGTTCATCAATGGGAAAAAAGGACTCCGAAAATTGTTAAATCTGATTTTCCAGAAGATTAGAATCGAGCTGCGCTTAATCGGATGCTGCTATCACTATTCCTTTTTTTGTTTTTAAGATGTTATTCTGATTATTCAGATATAATGACCCAAATATATTCAGTTATGCAGAACAATGAAGGGAAATCAAGTGTCCTTGATTCCCTGACATGCTCCTGTGGAAATAACTGATTAAATCTTTCAAAGCAACATATTTTCTCATCCTCCATTTTAATCATTACATTATACACCACTGCTGTTCAAAGGCAAAACCAGAAATTTAGTTTTAAATGCACATCCAGCAGCTTCCTTGTTTGATTTAATCTTTTAAACCCCACAAACAAGTTATCAGCTGATTCTATAACCTCAAGCCACAGGCTTTCACTCTTAATTAGCAAACAGGAGCAAACAAATCCAAAAAAAGAAGAACTGTTCCAAGTTTCCTTGCCAGTACAGCCCATCCAGGGCACAGCAGCCAGGCTGTCAGCTCAAAAATGGAAATTCCTCATATTTTTATGAATAACTTAGACACTTATTTTACTCTGAGATAAACCCAAGCTAAATGGGTTTACAAGTAGCCTGCAGGTTGAGATTAGAGTTCAAAACCAACTTGGTAAACCTGGGATCTTTTCTCCAGCAGGAGACATAATCCAATAAATACAAGAACAAGATAGGAATAATGCACTGTACAAGCAAAAGAACAGTCAGGCAGCAGTGCTGCAGAGAAGGATGTGGGCTTGAAGGTGTTTTTCAACCCAAATATTAGGCCTGGTGGTGTGCTCCAGAACAGGCAAGACATGAAACCACCCCACACAAAGAATGAAATCTAGTCTTGGATATTTTTCTAAGCTTCTGCTGTTTGTTGTCTTAAATAACAATATTTATGGGCAAGAACACACTTTTTTTCTTTGCTATTGTCTTTGTACATGACATAGCACTATGGGGTTTGCGTTAAACCTAAGGCACTCCTGGTGGTGTGCTCCAGAACAGGCAAGACATGAAACCACCCCACACAAAGAATGAAATCTAGTCTTGGATATTTTTCTAAGCTTCTGCTGTTTGTTGTCTTAAATAACAATATTTATGGGCAAGAACACACTTTTTTTCTTTGCTATTGTCTTTGTACATGACATAGCACTATGGGGTTTGCGTTAAACCTAAGGCACTCTGCAATGACAAGGGGCCGGGTAATGGCTTCAAATTGAAGGAGGGGAAGTTCAGGCTAGATATTAGAAAAAGTTTTTTACTATAAGGGTGGTGAGACACTGGAACAGGTTGCCCAAGGAAGTGGTGGCTGCCCCAAACCTGGCGATGTTCAAGGCCAGGCTGGATGAGGCCTTGAGCAGCCTGATCTAGTGAGGAGGTGTCCCTGCACATGGCAGGGGGATTGGGACTAGGTGATCCATAAGGTCCATTCCAACCCTAAATCCTATGACTCTATGATTCACTCTCTCAGTGATGAAGATGATGATGATACTTACTGACTCTGCATCCCCAGTAGGAGGTCCAAGAGATGGTGAGGTTTGGCCAAGTGGGGCATGTGGGAGCCACAGGGAAGGTGGCTCTCCTCTTCCCAAGCCTCTGCAGAGCTCGGCCCAGCTCACACACAAGGATGAGAGCAAAACTCAGCACATGTTGTCCGAACTGCTGCTACAGAGACACATCTGTGTGCTTTCCTGAACGCTAAGCAGACAGTTTGGTGAAAGACCTGTCATCACCTTTGGGGAAGCCAAATATGTCATGTCCAGAGGGTCATACTCACCCACAGATGTACCTGCTTTTCTGAAGGACTCTAACAGTCCTCTAGTATCAATTCAACCCATCTGTCCAATCTTTGTTTCATCACACTGCCTGACAACTTGCTTGGAAAGGAAGGCAGACAGACAAGACTGTGCTTTTCCGAAGCTCTTTTTCTTAAAAGAGTATCCTATTTACCCCCTCCATTTCCTGGTGTATGACTGATGGAAGGCAGGGGGAACACATCACAGTTAGTAGTTTGGCAGTCTTGTAATTGAGTCTCCTTGGGAGCCCAGGCTGAACCCCAGCTAGACCTGGTGATTTGTTGCTATTCATTTCATCAACCTGCTCTAAAACCTCCTGTTCTGACAGTTCAATCTGAGGCTGTTTCTCGCTCATCCCCAGTCAGAAAAAGCTGTGGCATGGCAGGTTTCCCGAGGCCCCTCTCCAGCAAACACCAGCACAGAGAGCTCATCTGCCTCTGCTCTTACAGTCCTGTTATCTCAAAGTTCTCTCATTACCCCACAGTCATCTCTTGGTCCTGTCTTTGCTGGCAAGTGGCTTCTGCCTGTTGCAGTTGAAAATGGTTTTATTATTAGGGTTAATGCCTTTTGGAAATTATTCCACAAGAATCCGTATTGGCTGCTTTTACTATTGGTTTACATCTGTTTGCAGAGCTCGTGCTCTTCTGCTTTCCCTGGTTTGGACACAACCTACACTTCTTAAGGCCATCTCTGACAGCCTCCTTTATCCAGTTGCCTACTTGCTGCCTGTTTAACTTTCTTTTTAAAACATTTTCTGGTAACTGGTGCCTTTTGAGGTAACCTCCTCGCCACTTGCAAGCATTTTCCCCCCTTTGCTGTTGCTTCCAATTTCCTTTTAATAAGCTGCACACCACACTGGTCCCTGTGTGAACTGCACACCCTGGTTTCTCTCGAGCACCCAGATGCTCTACAGGCTGTGTTGTTGCTGCACCTGGTGGACACCTCCACCAGACATAATAAATCACCTATTTGCTAAACAGTCTGAAGACAGGCACCACCACCTTCCCACTGGCCACCCTCCTTCACTCTGTACCTATAGTCCTTGGAAGAGTGTTTGGGGAAGAAGGGAGAAGACTCTGTTTCTTGTTTACCTATCCTACTTTAATACATCTGGTATGGACTCTGGAGAGCGAGGGACTCTTTGTTTTCTGGATCTGGGAATGAAGACTCCTCTTACCCTCTTTTCCATCACCTCATCCCACTCAGCTGGAGCAAGTGAAGGGACCAAGGCTGCCCTACAGCACTGTCCTGCTCCTCTGTGATTTCACACCACCACGGCCCAACAAATGAATGAGACAGCAAATGGCATGGCATACAGAAACCAACCTGCCCCACTGTGAAGTCTGTGGTCACAGCAAGCAATTACCTCTTCACAGCCTCTAATTTCAACTCCTGTAAAGTCTTCTTTTATGATGCCCACTCACTAAATATTAATCTTCAAAATGTAATGGCTCATCTCTTAATATGCATGTGACTGGACTCTCCCTGTGAGCAGGAGTGTTCGGTGGCTTCCTGTGCATTTTGCAATGCAATAAAAAATCTGCTCTCTGCTCTTAATGACTTTGTGATTTATTGACTTGCCCATCTTTCCTCATGTCAGCTCACTGAGCTTTATGTATTCCTTTTGTGCATCAGTTAGGGGAAATAAACAGCACACACACCTCCTTTGCAAGCCACCAAATGCATGATGGTGATACAACAAAATCATTATTAACAAAGTCCTTCCTTCGAGGTATTCATATTCAACTACTTTTTCAGCAGCTTGCATAACCAGGCCTACTAAACACTGAGTAATTAGCCCTGCTTGGGATTTCTCCCTAATGCCATTATCCCTAACAGCACTGGCAAAGATTTGCTTCATGTACAGACTTCATTGATTGTGTAATCACAAACATTCACACAAATTGTCTCCTGAATGTTGGAAGAAATGTCTTGACGCAAATTAATGGAATTAAAGAAAATTTTCAGCACAAAATTCCTCAAAACTTGTTCCCCTGTTAGGTCCTGCAGTTAGCCACAAAGCAAACTATTCCTCTTTTCCTGAAAAGAGATGCACTTTCCAGATGTGATCCAAAAGCACACTCCCAGTTATTTCCCTGAAACCCAAAGACCTAAACTGTTTCTGGATTCACAAGTCCTGCAAAGTCTCTCTAGACTTCCAGAAAACCATGTTTGCTCAAAAAGATCCTTCCCTGGGTGATGTGGGCATGGTGTTATGCTCTGTGTGCTCAATTCTGCTCTGGCTATGCACGTACTTCATGTATGCTGGTTAGTCTCCTGTGTAGAAGAAAGCGAATTTAAAAAAGTTGTTCATCTATGCCCCCTAGGAACCCTTTGTTTTCACAATATAACAGACACTAAAAAAAAAAACCAAAATGCCCAAGATTAAGTAAGTGTCAGGACAACTCACTGAACTGGCCTTACAGCAAAGACTGGGTGAGCCAGCTCCAAAACTGGAGAAGGAAGGATATGTAGCCTGAAAAAGAGGTGGTGGTTGTGGGGACATGGAGCGCAAGGTGAGGTACAGTGAGATTGTATGGGTTACAGGGCTGACATGTCCTCTGGGTAAGTATGGGGCAGCTGAGCAGAGACTCTCATTGAGGCTTACACGCCCGTATCCTGGCTTCAGAGAGCCCAAACCTGAGCTGAAGGGCTATTCCTATTAAGTGCTCTTTTATCAATACCATTCAGATCAGCCTCCCAGCTGATTAGGGCAGAGTACTGATGTAGGCAGCTCAAAAACAGATAGCAAGCCAAAAGTAACCTGCAATCACACCTTTCTCTCAAAAAATTACTCTGGCTCTCTGACAGATTTTGGCTGTGGAGGCACTGACTGAACACAGGTCTCTTAGGATACTTGGGATCCCTTGATTGTGGGATCAGACAGAGGTGCACTTAACCCTTGTGAGTCTCCATTGTCGAAGTCCTGTGCTGAGTGTACCACCCAAGATATGTTCTCCTGGCTGCCCTTGTGTACACCACATTTCACCAATGACACTAAAATGGTCAGGGGGACAAATAACATGTGGCTATGCATGGAAGAGTTCAGAGGGCTTGGACTGGAGAGTCCTTTTCAGTAACATACAACAAAACTAGAAGCAGCAAATGCTGGTTACTTTTAGAAAAGTTGTCTGCAGCCTGGAATTAGAGGAAAGAGCTACTTTATTTTTATTTTTTAAAAGTAACTAAGCATATCTGTATGCAGCACTGAGGAAACCAAACTGGGAACAGTGAGTGTACTCCTGACATCCATGTTACCAGAAGTATTTGGGAAAAGTCAGCAAACATATAAAGAAGAGAGCCCCAAACCAACTGGACAACCAGAGAGCTATTCTCTGGTGAAAGGCTGGGAGTTCAATCTGTCTAGCTCATCAGAAAAATGACTGAGGAATGATTTGATAGACAGCAGATAAGCACTCTAAGGGAAGAGAAATACTGGGTATTTAAGAGCTCTTTTAACCTCATGGAGGAAAGGGACAGCAAGTATCAAAGACTGGATGGCAAGCTCAGACCTATTTAATTGGAAATGTGGCACACGTTTTTAGCACTAGAGTTGATGGGCACTGGGACCAAACTGCCACAGAAAGTTATGGATTTCCTCACCCATAATTATTTCAATGAATTATTAAAGTCTGTCTGAAATATATGCTTCAGGCAAACATGAACATCCTGTGCTTCATACAGAGATAAGTGTGTTACACTGAGGGGCAGAGGAAGCCAGAAGAAATGAGCAGCTTTCTGGCCTTGGACACAACCACTAAGACTAACCTCCTGCATGCTCTTAGGGGCCCTGGCTGCCCCATCATAGGAGGATGGCAAGTCAGACCTGGGAGCCTGTTTCTGTCCTATACAGAAGGGCTCTGATGACTCTACTCCTGGACTTACTTCCATGCTTGAAGACCTTTGGCAGCACTGCAGAAGGCAGGAGACTCTTCTTTTTGTTTGCATTTTTGGTATCTGCAGAAATGTCTCTTCAATCAGCCTCTCCTGACATACATCCAGTGAACCGTGACTGTTTAATCTATTGCCTTGTGAGTTTTATTTGCCCTTTATTCTATTAAATAATTGACCTTGTGTATCTGGTTCTGTAAAACTAGCATTATTTTGTAGTACTTTTACTGGTGTTTGCTTGGTTACCCTTTAAAACCCTCCTAATCACCAACATGTGTCAAAACTGGTGTCCACAGGCTGTCTGCTGTTGGATGCACTCAACCAACACTAGCTGGCAGCACCACGTTTGCAGCATACATTTGGCATATTAGCCTAAAAAGTTACTCATATCAAAGTGCATTTCTGCTGTTTAGTTGAAATCCTATCATCTTTGCCCTTGCAAGGCTTTTCTTGGCTGCAGATGCAGTTGTTTTTGCTATTTCCTTGCCAGGCA
>NW_008666574.1:4752-8863 GCF_000695815.1 Acanthisitta chloris | reverse complement strand
TGGAGTGAAGGAAGATACCAAGCAGAGTTTTGCTTACCTTGTAGGCTCCAGAGCATAAAAGACTTAGACTGATACAATTTTCAGCACAGTGGGAGCCAGGGCTGCTGAGAGCTTGAGTTAGTCGTATTAATTTTTAATTTTTTATTATTGCACCTACTACATTTCATTCATTGACAAAAATAGTTCTTTGTACACACACTTTCTATCTTGTTATTCCCACCTTTGGGCAGCCAGTGTCCACAATCCTGGGAACTGGGAGCTGCCTCTGGGAACACAATTTTCCCCTTCTGAAAGGCTGAGAAAGCTGAAGCTGTTCCTCACCACACTGAGGAGGAACCTGGCAAAAGATGTGCCAGAGCTGGGGGCACAAGGCAGCAGATGCCCCATGGATGCTTTCTGGGTTGTAACCCCAGAGAAGGCACCTCTCTTGCACAGGGAAAGATGCTTTGCACATCCTGCAAGCTCACTTGGGGACCGTTGCAGTGCCTGACAGCAGGCATGTGCGAGGGACAACCTCAGCTGCAGATCTCTGCTACCTCTCAGACACTGTCCTGTACAACCTCCTGTTCTACACATAAAATCCCCTGGCTGAAGCTGGGTGATACAGCTGAGCCAGGCTGACTGATCTGGCCAGGACATCTGCTTCCAGCTGAGTTGGTGAGGATGCAGGTGGTAAGTCTATGTTGTGTTGGTCCCCCAACACCTGCACAAGGATAGGTACCAATCCTGTCCCACTGAAGGTGGGAGAGAAGAGGGAAGCTTATTGTACAGCAGTTAGGGCAGGATATGCCATGTCCTAACCGTTTCTTGTCATTTGCTTACTGGGATGTAGCCAAATGTAACTTGGAGTTGGGAAGCATTGATTAGCTCTGAACATGAGGACAGACACAACAGGTCGGAGGAAGGTCCATATAGCTAATGGCAGAAGAGCAACATAGGGTTATGCTGCTCCTTTAGACACTCAGCCTCCAGACACCAACAGCTCAAAGGGTATCTGAGGTTGAGGTGATGCCTTCATATTTAACAGCCTTTGTGGAGACTTTTTCTCATCAATCTACTTTACAATCCATGAAATTTTGGAGGCACCATGTACTAATTCTCCTGCTGGAAGAGCTACCAGAGACGTAATTCTTGCTTTGGAGGCAAACCATACCATCAAGACCTTAAGCCACAGTATGAATTGCAGCTACCTTTGGCTTTTCCAACACACCAGGTGGCAGAGGAAAAGGAAATTGAGAGTCGTCTCTGACAACAACCTTTATTCCCTTTGCTGAGCTGCCTCCAGCTTTGGCTGACAGTCAAGCTCTGCAGCACAAAAATTCTGAGACCTCATACGTGTAGCTCACGTGAACAGCTCTTCCTACAGAAAAAGCCCCTTGCAAGCCAGGGAGCTGGCCCACGAACAGGTTTTCCTTTCATCAGAAAAGGTTGCAGGTTCAGGCTTTAATTTGTTTGATAATTTTTTTATTGTGCTGGCCAACATGCTAAAAAGAGATTAATTCATGAAAAGGACAACGTCAGCATCTATTCCCTATGCAAACAGATCACAAAAAAAAAAATCTGTAAACAGCAGAAGTAAGACAGAAAGCACGAAGAGCAGCATACTAAATTACCCCTGCCATGTGGGTCACTTTGGAGCATGTTTTTATTTTATTAAACAGCTTCTGCATGAAGTGTGTTTGGCTCCACTAAGGCATTGTACATTGAATATTAAAATGATGCTGAGGCTTTTAAGCACTGGGGGCAGAGGGAGTGCAGAAATGCCCCTTTTATTCCTGGAGTTATTGTTTTATAAATAAAAGGTGCTGATGACACTGTGTGTACAACACAGATAGGGCGTAAAAAATGACTGCAGTGGCTTGATAGGGATGATCTGTAGCTGAAACCCCAGTAATGCAGACAGTAGGTGAGGCAAATGTGCTGAAATGTCAGGATGTGGAATGCCAGGAGAACAACCCTTAAAATAGTTGCACCAAAAATAGCCTCTGTGGACAATAGGAGGGGGGTTTGCCTTCATTTATTTCTATTACCAGCTTTTTGACACATCGTCCCTCGAGCACTCCTGGTCACAGACAGAGCAGGAGGCCAGGCAAAGGGCAAGCTTTTGTCCCACGCATATGTGCCACTGCTGCACTTCATGTAGGGATGGGAGCGCCCATCAAATAGCAAAGCCCACCACTCCCTGGTGTGCTGGAGCCACCACAGCCAGGGGAGGAAACAGTCACACTGAGTGGCTGGTAAACAGACCAGGTAAAACTACACCTCCCCAAATGCTTCAGAGCAGCTCTCTGCAAACAGCAGCAAATCCTCTGACAGAGCCCAGTGGAAATAAATCGAATGGTGCCTGCGAGTTGGCAGGGTCTGCACTAGAGGAGGGGACAAGCGCTGACGGTGTGGCTCTGGTGGGGAAGCAGACTCGTACACTCCATCATGCTGAGCACAACCCTATTTAATAACCTGGAAACAAATCACCTCTTCCCAGCATATCTTCCCCACAAAGCTGGACTAGCCATCAGGAACTGCAGGTGGTGTCTACACAGTCTTGACTTCTCTGAGTGAACACTTAGATGGTTTCAGAGGAAAACCCATCACTCAAGGCTAAAACAGCACACAGCTTCAGGGTGACTTCAGAGATGCTGAACAGTACCAGCCTGACCTTAACAAGACTTAAAGGGAAGGACCCAGCAATGCTGCGAGATACATCTCAGCCATATCACAGAAAAGGATGAGACCTCGAGTTCAACTACACTTCCCCACCCACCTTTGGTTTCTGCAGGAAAAAAAATAAGCATCCAAAAACCAGGTGTGTAGGCAAGAACCATATCTCTGAGCATGATGGTATGAGGACTAGTTATGCCAGTCTTACATTTTGGTGTACATTACAGGCAGACCCAAGGCAGGGAGGGGAAGCTTCCAATGAAAAGAAAGCCACAGGAGAAAGTCACATTTTGGCATGTGGTGAAATACAGCTATGTCAGCAAAATTTAATTTGCAATACATGCCATGAACATAGGTGGGAATTCAGTGCCTGGATTTTCAGCCAGCAGCTTGCAATTCAGCGTGATGACTCAGGACTTTCAGTTGATCTGCAGGCAAAGGCTGCCCAGACCTTACTCAGGCAGAATTTCCACTTTTCATGACAAGAGGCCATGTCTTGCTCTCCTAGCTCTTTTCCTGATAAAGCTAATATTGCTAACTCACAGCATTTCAGGGATTTTGTATGCAGGGATCAATAGCTCTGAAGAGTTCTAACCATTGTTTGTGGGCTTTATAGACACCCCTTCTGTGCTTAGAACGATGCTGTCAGACTCTTTCTGAAACCTACTGATCTGGTGCTGTATCTGCCAGATCTCTCTGGGATCAGCAGGTAAAATAGTCATTCTTGCAATCCCCTCCCTCAGGATCAAATGTTAAAGGTGACTCATTCCCAATTTCAATTTTGCAATGTGGCCACAGTGTATTTCCATGTACCCCCTGTGCAGCAACACCCACGCAAGTCCAAAGGGTCTAACCTCTCCTTGAAGCAGAGGGCATCCAACACCTCTGCTGCTTTGCCTACCTCTACATGACAGCAAAGATGGGAGTAAGATTTAAACCTAGGTCAGGGGTAATTAAATAACACAGGATTCATGGAATAAATGAAGCATAAACAATTCAGGTGTTGATAAGGATAATGTGGAAGTAAATCTGAGTGAAGCTTTGATTCTTTTCTAGAGTTGAGTGAACACAGACATTGCAGCACTTGGGAAGGTATAGGAAAGAGGCAGACTGTAGCCTTCGGAAGCATAAATCACAGACTGTATCTATCTTCTCCAGTCATTAGGAAAAAAGAATGAATGACAGAAAAAGAGAAAGGAGAGGAGGTCAACAGAGAAGGGTTAAAGGTTAATTTCCTGATTGCTGGGATATGAAAGGTAATGGCCCCAGATGCCTGTGAATTTCCTTTCAAAAGAGGCATCATCATTTAATGCGCTCTTTTATTGCCCCTTTCCCATCAGCTTCCTCGAGTTCCAAAACGGTCTTTTCTTCTGCTATTAAGCATAACATTTCACATATTGTGGTCTTCTGATGGACCTTGACGGTTTTGACATGTTAGGTAAGAGCAGTAAAT
>NW_008666574.1:0-4725 GCF_000695815.1 Acanthisitta chloris | reverse complement strand
GCTGAAGGCAACGGGAACTTTGCCACTGATGTCTATGGCGATGCTGAAGATCCAGTTCTGATGACTAATGGCATTAGTCACATTTTTACCGGAACCTCTTGTTTGTGAACACTTCCAAAACATTTGTTCAGAGAGCTCAATTTAAATGCAAACACTGCAGTTCTTATTCCATTTTATGGTATTGGGAGCTCTTGAACTCTGGTTTATGTCACCAGTAGTCTGCAGGCTGCCCACTGCTCTCATTTTAAGAGAGGGATTTGCATTTTGGAGGGCAGGTAGCATACAAAGGACTCTTTCTTACAAATGTTGTACAGTATGGGAAAGTCCAAGAAGCAGCCTGTATTTTAAACCAGACGTTTCAAGGTTTACAAAGCTGATAGTGGGAATCATGGTCCCTCCGTGGTCAATTTCTACTACTACATGAATAGGCAGATGGGTTGGAAAGGATAGTTACTGACTCCTTAGATTCAGTCAATTCACCTCAGACACCCTATAAAAATAATAAATTAGTTTTTGTAGGCCTTTTGCTATAGGCAATGACCCCAATTCCATCATTCCCTGACGGGAGGCTAAGGACATGACAGTGCATGTCCCCTGGGCCGCCCTGCAGCTATGTAGTCATATGTGGAAATTTCTCCCTGGGTTCCTCGGTCCTGCCCCATACAGGGTTGCTAGACCCATATCTATGGCAAGAGGGTTCCAAGAAAGGTCCTTTCTGGAGCAGAGGGAGGGAAGCAGAGTGCCCTCTCCTCCCCAGGCTCCATGGGCAGAGGGGAAGTAGCAACTAGCAAGCCTCTGAAGGTCTGAGATGCAGTCTGCTGCTTTCAGTGCTTCTCTTACCACAAACATGTGGCCTCACATGGATACTAGATGGGCAAATCATTTATGCCTTGACCTCTCAGCTAAGCTTAGAGCTCTGCTTAGTATATGATTAGTTTGTGGTCACAAGTGTCTAGGACCTAAACAGACATGGCAGAGCAAGGCAATATTATCCCTCTATTGCAGTGGAAAAGGGCTGGCAGCTGGCAGGAGGGCAAGGCAATGGTACTCACAGCTCAGGAGAAGAACTCAAGCTGAATCTACAAACTCCTTCCCCCAACACAACCACAAGCTCACCCTTCTTCTTCGTAAGGCTTTTCAAGTCAAGCTCAGCCGCTCAAAGACCACAGGACTACAATGGGTAAATGCAGTTTACCAGCTTTTAACTGGGGTAACACAGCATACAGCCTCTTCTCATGTACAGTGTATCAATCAGAGTTCACCTGCTGCTTTTTGGAGAGGAGCTTGAAGTGTCTGGGTAATCAGATGGTAGCTCTGAACATGTCCTGAGGGTTGCCTGATGGCTGAACTACCACATCTGCCTGGCCCCAACGGATGTTAAAAGCTGATGTATAGATTCAGTGCATGCAACTTATTTTTGTGTCCTCCAATTATGCCAAAACAGTATTTTATACTTCAGCAGAGACCTAGTATCTATGTAAATGGGCTACTAAATGGAGTTATGCCGTATTGGCATTTCTCAGAACATCAGACATGGATATTGCCATTTTTCGGGATGTGGGATGTAAGATGAATAGACTTCATACCATGACTTCCAAGCCTCCATACTGGGACTTCTATCAACTGCCCCATTCACCACAGTTATGGAAGTTATTTATGTTAAATAGATTAAGGGCTGAGCAACTTAGATTTTCTCTAAGTGATGTGTTGTTTCAGCTTCTTTTATGTTAACATCTGTTTGCATTAGTGTGGAAATACCATACTTGCCTTCCCTTGAGATAAAAATTTGCTCATGGACTCAAGTTTATCTATTTCTTGTTAGAGTAGCAATGTCTTCTGGTGAGCAGTCTAACAGGTTGGTTCCTGATGATCATTACTTATTAAAACACAATTCTTTGCACATCTTGTAAGGAGAACTCTATGGCAGAAGCACTGGAAAAGGCTCTGCCATGTCCCATAAAAATAATTCTAACTTAATTTTTGGCCCAACTCTTTTCTCATTGAAGTTGCCACCCTAATTCCTAGAAATGTACCTTAAGATCAACTTTACATACTGTAAGTTGCAAGACTCAAAAATAACCAGCCCCTCCAGTTATTTGCAGTTTTCCTGTTTACTGGAATGAGAGTCAACCCTTTGGAAACACTTCATAGCACTGTTTAAAGCCTTTCAATTTTCTGTTTTATGTAATGTAACCACTTGGAAGATTTTGTTAAAAAATAACTTTGCGAGTATTCTTCTACCATAAGTATAATGGGATGATTACATTACTACAAAAATTCTGCAAATTTATACAAATATGATGACATTTTCCTCTTTTTGACTCAGGCTGCTTGTGCATATTTCCTCTCCCTCTGCCCACCCACCTCATCCCTCCACAATCTCCCCCCACCCCTTGATCTATGCTAGTGATGTATTAGCAGACTGGTTTTTATTTTGCTAGAATTACCAAAACTTCTGTCGTCCCTCCTGTAGGAATTTCTTAGGTAAGAGGGGAGAAGCTACACATGTGCCATACTCATGGGGGGATGCAGACCTTGTTCTTCAGTGCCTTTGCCAGGCTTCTGAAGCCCCATCACCCCACCAAGGGCAAATGTTTAATGCTGTTGGCTATGCAGCCTGGCTGGGAACATTTGACCATGGGATGGGGAGAAGAGCTGGCAAAGGGGTGTTTCAGGTGAGGGTGAGCCGAAGGCTTTACCTGAGTACTGCCAGGAGCACTAGAGAGCAAAGGTTTACATTATACTTCTTTTGCAACCTGCTCCTTGTGAGCTTTGCTGCTTCTTACTAGTGCAAAGGGTTTAGAGTATCTGTGCACCACAAAGCTTTCCTAAATCAATAGTCTCCTGCAGCTACATAAATAGCTAACTGGAGCAAAGATGTTTATTTTTGAAGTGGGAGATGTTGCTCCTGTGACAATGTTTTATTATAATGATTTTGATCCTCAACCCACAATCTTTACACTGAGACAAGACTCCCCTTGATTTCAGTGCAAGCTTTGTCTGACTAAGGATTTCAGAATTAGCTCTTTGCTTTTATTTTTATTGAAAAACAAGCCTGCACTTGACAAGGAAAAAACAGTAAGTGGATCATGTCAGGGAGACAAGTTCCTATGAGAAATTTCTAGCAGGAAAAACACAGCTTTGTGATTACATGGCAGCAAGTTGCAAGGTTAAAGCTGTAAGAGTTTTCCAGGAGAAAAAGATGCTAATGTACTAATGTGAAAGGTACCTATTCCATCAGGGAAAAAAGGCACAACCCAGTACATGTCTCTGGTACCTCAGTCAGAGACTATACAAATGAGTAAAGGTTGCAGCACTTAAATGAATAACAATAAAATACGAAGAAAATATTTCCATGAAAATTTAAACCATCTGTGGAATTAAACACGTTTTGACCAAAGGACTTGTTCTAAAGATTATACATCAGTCTAGACATATGTTATCCCACCAAAAGGAGCCTGATCCCAAGTGCTCCTTGGGAGCAGCAGCTCTGCACCAGTGCACTTCCCTCCATGAGAGCTACCTAAAAACGTGCCATTTGCAGTGAGGAGCCACATGGCATCCAAACCCTGCAAACACGGGGAGCACATAAATCTCTCCACCTAATAGTAACTGCAGAGACTTGGAAATGGCAGCAGAGGGGCTGGGGTGGGCCAGCTCGGGGTGGGGAACTGCCCACCAGCCCTGCTGTGCCATGCAGACAGGCAAGAAGTACCAAGGCAGGTGCAGGAGGTCAGGGACACTTGGCATGGGACAGGCAAATGCAGAGCCAGGGTTTCACCCACCACCTCAGGTGGACAACGCAGCATCGACCCTGCCTCCCAGCATCAGTAAACCCAAAAAAGCCTAGGATGAAATGTCTGCAGGATAGGGGCATCTACTGGCTGGTCTGGCAAACAGGAGCAAATGGAGTGTTTGGATGGGTTTGTTGGTTTGGTTTTTTTGGGGGGAGTGCAGTTTGGGAGTCACGGGGTTTTCTTCTGTTTTAAACCAGAAATTCTCACTGAGAGCAGAGGGTTGTAAGTGCAGCCCACAGCTGCTTGCTGAGCCCTGGTATGTGGTTCAGTGCCCTGCTGATGCACGTGGGTCTCCCAGAAGTTCGTCCTAGCTCTGGTTTGACCAAAATCAGGGCATCAGTGCTGCTACAGACAAAGACACGGAAAGGTGGAACGTGGGGATGCATTCTCCAGGGGCTGGGGGTGATGGGATGCTACATTAAAAAGCAACAACCCCATTGCCCAGAAGGGGGTTACAGGAGCCTGAATTAGGTAACTCAGTGTTCTCAGGCACTAGATTTCAAAGCAGTGGGGACTACGTGTCAGCCCAGCCTGCCGCTGCTCCAGCACTCCGCGTGGCCAGCAGGCAGGGGACAAGGACCCTGGCGGGGCAGGTGTTCCCCCGCAAGAGACTGCGCCAAATACTGATGTTCAGAAGCAGAGGTGCACCAGCGTCACCCTGTACGAGCGAGCTGCCAGCTCACCCTTAGCGCAGGCTGACAGCCCCTTTCAATGAAACAGTGCAGCCCCATGATCCTGCTTTGTAAAAAGAGGGAACCCCGGGAGCAGCGTGTTTAAACTCAGTCTTCCATAGGCGTGGACCGCAGGCACCGTGCCCCCGCCAGGAAAGTAGCGGTGCCGGGGCACAGGCGGCTCCTCTTCTGGACCCCTCTACCCACTTCAGAACGGCCTGGGCACGCCGGTTTGCCGGTTATCACTCCCCTCTAAC
>NW_008666573.1:12124-47916 GCF_000695815.1 Acanthisitta chloris | reverse complement strand
TCAATTATTAAGCTGTTCTTATCTCAAACTACTGGTTTTACTTTTGTTTTCTGATTCTCCTCCACATTCCACTGGTGTTCAGGGTGCAGTAAGTGCTACTCCATTGCTTACTGAAATTAGACCATGACAGGGAAAAATAATTTTTGCTTTCAAAATGTCACTTTTAACCTTGTTACGCTGGAGAGTTTGGTCTTGACAACATCTGAGAAATAAAGTCTGCATATGAAATGAGGCCTTCTGGGAAAGGAAAAGGGGTCAGGCTTAGGACTGAAGCTAGAGGAGAGTGACCAAGGTCAAGGCAGATCAACGGCACCCTCTGTGAGATGACAGGGAAAAATAATTTTTGCTTTCAAAATGTCACTTTTAACCTTGTTACGCTGGAGAGTTTGGTCTTGACAACATCTGAGAAATAAAGTCTGCATATGAAATGAGGCCTTCTGGGAAAGGAAAAGGGGTCAGGCTTAGGACTGAAGCTAGAGGAGAGTGACCAAGGTCAAGGCAGATCAACGGCACCCTCTGTGAGATGAGCCTGCTCAGCTTCCAGTGAATGTGCTCTCCAGTGAATGTGATCAGAGGACCTTTACCATAATTTTTAACACACAGACTGCTTTCCCATGAAAGTCTATGAGAAACCTGAAGAGCCATTATGAGAAGGGTGAGGCATGGAGAAGAAATGACTTGTCCCCCCACAAGGCAAATGCTGTCTCAGAGATAAATAATCCAGGTGTACTGACTTCTGCTATATATTAATTCTGTTGGTTAAAAAGGAGGGGAGAGGAGAAAGTAGATCTTAAAGCCATATTATTTTGGAGAGAAGAGGAAGTTAAAGTATCCACTTCTGTTTGAAATATGCCTCTTTTTCCTGTTAAAACCTCCAGTTTTAGGAGTGGGGCTTTAACAGTCACCACAAGGAAGGTTTAGGCTAACCATAGTATCACTGACAGCTAATCCTACCTTCTGTTTCTACTCTGACCACAAAATGCAAACCCTAAGAGGCCTATAGGCAATAATGAGGCAAGACCTGCCCTGCATGCATGCTGGGTGATATTTACAGTAACAGAAGTATGAATAAAGTGTGTTCCAGAGAGGTGTTAATTGCTGTCAGTTACAAATACCACGGCAGGAAGGAGAACTAAAACCAGCATGCAGTTCCTTGTGTTGGTGATGGAGGGCGAGTATAGCCATGAATGGAAGGTTTGCGAGAGCAAAAGGTATTTGTAAATAACAGCAAGGAGGAGTTCTAAACTGGAGCAACTGCACACTGACCACAGTGCAGCCCCAGAGTCACCAACGCTGTCATGATGGCTGAAGCTTGGCTTTGTCAGCCACAGCAAATGGGTGAATAGAGGGAAGATACCTTTGCTGCATGTGTGTGCATGGAGCAGTTGGCCAATTGGCAGGACTTCCAGCACTTTTATCCCAACTCAGGACAAAGAGAAGGGGGAAAAAAATGAAAAATTAAAAAGACTAACTGGCACAAAAAGTTGTGGTGCGTTGTGATG
Source organism: Acanthisitta chloris (assembly GCF_000695815.1). Taxonomy (NCBI): domain Eukaryota; kingdom Metazoa; phylum Chordata; class Aves; order Passeriformes; family Acanthisittidae; genus Acanthisitta; species Acanthisitta chloris. The sequence goes on along the minus strand of NW_008666573.1, from coordinate 46,414 downwards.
CACCAAGAGCCCCATCCTTGAACCCCTGAGAATCACTAGCTCAGTCTTTCTTTTGCTGGGCCTAACTTACTCAGCCCAGTAACCCCCAAGTCTCTGCACAGCTGTTCTGGTCTAAGTCAGTGTGACTGACTCAGGGAGAAAAATACACAAGACCTTAGGAAGGTCCCCTCACAAAGATTGCTTCCAATGAATTATTTACAGGTTACATTAGCAGCCACACTCTACATGATATCATTAAACTTTACAAGGGTTTGAATGAACAGCTGAATCTTGCACAATAGTTTTTCATCTTTGCATGTAAGACACCGGTTTTTTCAAGGGTGTTCCCTAGGCAAGTAATATTATCGTTTTTTTCAGCCACAAGGAGAGCTGCCATTACTTCCTTGAAATGTTGTATCTCTCTTTAGTGTGAAGTATTAACAGTATTTCTTAAAAGATAGTTTACTTTGGCCTTAGAAGTAAGGCGTGTGAGGGACAACTTGATCTCACAATAATTCAGAAAATGAGTTTTTGGTTACAGTTTACACTGCTGATGACTCATGGCATAGAAATCTTCTGGTTAGTACCTGTAGTGGAGAAAGCTCCCTGCATTTATTGTCATGTTAATGTGGGAACTTATGCAGCTGCTAGATCAAAGGCTGTAGGAATGGCTGGACAGCTTTAAACTTTTAGTCTGATGGAGATGTAGTGTTCAAGTTGGTTCTGCTTATGTGCCAGCTGACACAACATAAGGAGAGTTGCCACCTGGAGTATGATTATGCTTACAGGGCTTCCTATACATGTATACAGGTAAGGTAGGCAGGGTCTCCTGCAAGGGATTTGAAAGGAGTGCTATATCCCATGGACACAACAGGCTGAACGTGAAGCTCAGTGAATACAAAAGTAACAACATTTTTTTCCTATAATGCTAAGTGTGAATATGTTATCCTGGATCCATATGCCCAGGTGTCAGTGACTGGATAAATCTGGCATAGTAGATGCACCTGAAGTAGCTGTGTAGCAGCCACACTTGGGCATCTGTCATGCTCTTAACCTCTCCCAGATTTCAAACCAAGAGGCAGAGCCTGATGGTTCCTGTACATCTCAAAACAGCTTCTCAGCCTGGACTTTCCATTCTAGGCCCCTACTTCTAGAAGAGACTTGATGTAAGGATTTTCAAACCAGAGCCTAGATCAAAAAAAAAGGTGGTGATTCACCTGGGAGAGTGTTGGACAGGGAGACATGGTGGTGCTATGCACCCAGCCCTAGGGCACTGTTAGCTGTCTTTTCCTAAACCACCTTGCACATTTGTTGTTTGTGTCTGACTTATATAGAGGTACAGCATTCAAGTGTGTTTTCTAATTGACAAATGACTAGAAACTAGGTGGCTGCTTTTCTGATTTCTCTTCCTTATAAGCAAGGCTTCCCCTTCTTCCTGCCACTCAGCAGAAGTAAACAATATTCCTCTAGCTCTCCATAACACTTAGCTCACAGCAGTTAATACCATTAGTCAGAGATCTCCAATTTAAGTGTCATAAAATGCAAATTGTAATAAGATGCTTGATGTCTCTCCCTGGGTGTACCCGCTCAAGATGCTGCTGAAGTCCTGTTGGGCAGGAGTTACAGGGACAGAATGAGAAAGCTGTTTTGTCTTGCTATGGAGGAGGTTAATTAGAAAACTTCTCACATTATTGGTGAAATTAATTAATTTCATTACTTTAGAAGATAGTCCTGATCACACCTGGAAAATAGCTGATAACTCCAATAGGAAACTTGGGTAATTTGATACAAGACCATTCAAATTTATGGTTACATGGCAACAGCATATTTTGCTGCTTTTTGAGTCAGAGTAATGACTAAGACCTGGGCAGAGGGAGCATCACAGAATATCCATGGGGCAGAAACTTCCTTGTTTTGCTTTCCTGGGAGGAAATCCTGATGGTTTCAGGCAGTAAGAGGGATGTTGCCATAGAAAAAGACTCACTGGTTTTCACTAAGTAACTTGTGTCTGGAGATCACCTTCCCAAGTACAGTATTTGTCAAAGCTTACTTGCTTGCCATGTGCTTAAACTCTACTACACAATATTAATGAGCTGCATTCTTTGTTCTCTCTGTGGGTTTATAAGCAAACAAATCTTGTCAGAGATCTTATTCACATAGACTTAGATGAGCTCGGAGTTAATGTGACTTTCAGCCACCCTTCTACGCCTGTCCTTTGTGAAGATGTGTTTCAAAAGCCGTTTTCCCACCAGCTGCTGAGCTGGTGATACATGGGATTTCATTAGTAAGACAGATAGATACAAGTTGGCATCTTTGTGGAATCAGTTATTGGAGGTGGGGGTGTTGGAGTAGGGACGTTTCAACAGGCACATAAACCCTAGGAAAAGAATAATATAAAGGAAGTCTTTATCTTTGCTATTCCTCAGAGCTGTGATAGCTGTCCCAAAGGCTAGACTGTCTTTGAAACTACTGTCTGAATGTAAAGACAAGCTGTCTTGAGCTAAATGCATGCTTTTCATTTTGTAGTATCTCCTTCCTTGTAACACATTTATTAAACCTTGCATGTTAATGTAATAAATACACTGTTACATCTGGCTTGCTACAGCCTGTTGCTGAGTGCCTGGGAGGCTGATAGGTCTTCCCAGGTGTTTGCCAGTTCTGGAAAATCCCACTGAGGTTTTTTGGGCATTCCTCCCCTGAGCTGCCAAGGCCAGTCTGGGTTCTGGCAGCACTGGCTGGGGGAGCAGAGCCTCCTGGGCACATGTTGCCATGCTGCCCCATGCCACTGGGCCATGCAGCAGGGCAGTGGATAGAAGGCTTGTAGTGCCCCGTGTAACTGTGAGGTTGTATGTGAACATCTAGCTGCCTTGAATGGTCATACAGGGGCCCCGTAATGAAACAAAGGGAAAATGAAGCTGAAATCTCTGCTAGGGATCTCTGTTAATACAACAGGGAAGTTTTTTTGTATAAAGTATTTCCTTTTAGCTGTGTTGGCAGTTGCGATTTTTTTGCCAAATTGATCTTGCTTCTAGAGCTTTTGCCATTGTAAGAGTGTCAGGCAGGGAATGAAAAAGAAATCAAAGCTGTGCTGACAGTACCTTTCAACACTGATGAGGAATCACACACAGAGATGGGAGATGAGTAAGAGACTCGAGGCCACGTTCTGTTCCAGCTATGCAGAGACAATATGCTGGAGAACAATGAAGTGGAGCGTTTTGCTTAGGAAAGTCTCTCAGGGCTGCAGGATTTTGGATATGTGCCCCTATTCTTTTGGAAAGTAATATCATTAAGTCATGGAGAAGAGAAAGGAAGACACATATGCTTCTGAAAAATGGCCTATTATGTGTCTGTTTTTTCCATTTTGGTCCAGGGAAAATATTGTGCAATACAGATGATGGATGTGTTACCTTTGCAAAATCAAAAGATGAAAAGTCAGTTCTTGCAAAACTCAAACTCAAAATGGATCATGTAAGAGAACAGACCTGGCACTGCATATGATCTGATCATGAATGGAAAGTTGTACATGTGCTTCTGAGTTTCTATAGATTAGGAGTCTGTAGCAGATTGTGTCCTGCCCCATTAAACTTTCATGCTGTTAATAGCATTATATGGTATGAAACAATTTCTGTCAGGAAGCTTTGGCCATTGGAGTGCCCAGCTACTCTGGGCCTTGCAGTATCAGCCTGAGTGTCTGGGACAGGCAGAATTTTGATCTACAAAATTTGAAGTGTTCAGGTTTGCACACAGACTGGGTGTCTTATCTTGCAGTCTTAACTTTATCCGTTGTGAGTAGAGTCTTAATAAAAGACAAATACCAAGCCATTATATAAGCATTTGCTGGATATGTAATATAAGTACTAAAGTCTGGTATGTAATATAAATATTAAAGTCTAAAAACTTCAAACTATCAAACCCATTCCTGTGTCAAAATTTACATCACACTATTTTCTTGTTATAACTGTTCCACATAAATTGTAGTAATGCCACCTTAAATGCATGTTTTCAATGCAGAATCAACACAACTGTAAAGCATAAGGTGGGGTTTTTTTAATAATTCACTTGCTAAAGATCTGCTGTTCTGTACCTACTAGGAAGTACTGAAGTGTTTGTAATCATGCCACACTGAAGGTCTACTTGCACACCATAAGATGTTCAGGAACACATCCAAACAAAGCTGACATCAGCCTGCATATGGAGTGTCTCCTTTAGTGGAGAGTACTTCTGTAAACAGAGAAAGAAATCAAACATGTAGATGTTTGGGGACAAGTTTCTTAATTTACAGTTTGATAACTGCTACCCAGGGGAAGTTGGTGAAGCTATGACAGCTCATTCCCTGCTGTTGATCTGCCCTTTGGTTTTTGCAAATGTGTGTTTGTGTGGGCACTGTGGGACAAGATAAATGTGGCCATCCATGCCGACTAATGTCCTCTCATGGGAATAGGACACCACCCTCAAAAACATAACTTCTGCAAATGGAGTGTTGCATAGGAACTGGCTTCTTTTTGGCGATGCAATACAATGGTACTGCAGCCTGCACTCACACTCTATTTCTTACCAGTTTCTTCTTAGAAGGTCTTAAATTACATCAGTGGTAAAACACCTAATGCCTGAGGTGAACTATCTGGCTGATCAGAATATGCCTAAAAACTTCAGGATATATTCTTATACCTAAGAACATCAAATCACCTTTCAATGTGTCAGGATTGAAGACCCAAGAAAACCTCCAGGTCTTGCCGATTCAGACCTCTAACAGGAATACTATTGAATAGGTTCAGGAAAGATTTTGGTATTCATACACATCTCCACACATTAAGAGTGATTTACTGTTACTGATGGGTAATCTGAAGCAGATCATTTTGCAAAGAAATAGAGAAGGGCAAAATCCATTGTTGTAAGCCAGAACTACTCACAATAAAGGAAATCCATTTGCTACCCCATCTTCAAACCACAGTGTAATTTGTCTAAGTTGATTCTCATTAATTTTCTTGTCCCATGTAGGTACTACATGAAGAAACAGAGTCAAAATAAGGAAAGACTTCAAAAGGCATTAAAAGCAGAGATAGAGGAGTGTTGGAACACGTTGCCTGGAGAGGCTGTGGATCCCCGTTACTCGTGTTTGATGTTTTTCTCATCTAAGATAAATTGTCTTGTCTAAGATAAAACAAGCATTTGTAGAGAAGGACAGAGATAGTGATTTTGCCCTAAGAAAAAGAGTGGATGGCTTCTTGAAATCTTTGCCAGATTCCTGCCATCCTCTTCTCTACTTTCCATGTGATTTATGTTTCTTTGAGGTTTTTGCCTGCCCTATCCTATTTCCTTAACTGTGTCTTATGGAGGACTCACATATAATTGTTGGATGTTTGAGTGTAATAAGCTGGTTTTAATTTTCTTTGATTTTTTTGATTACATTTTGGTTGTTGCATATCTGAAATAGCATAAGTCCTTTTTAGACTGCACTTCAGTAAACCATAGTTCAGAACAAAGGATGCAGATTTGGATTTGGAGTTCAGCAAAGAACAAACCAATCTCATGCTACTGTCCTGCCAAAGAAAGATGTGGCATGTTTGAAGTTAAGGCATCAGAGCCTGCTCAGAGGCCAATGAGCCATCTCCTCAGCCACAAAGTATATGGGTTGGATCATAGGGAGGTTATTAACCACAGGATCCTCTGGGTGGTCTTCATCCCTCAGCCTGGCTGATTTGCAGACTATGTAAATCCTTGTTCAGCAGATGAACAAGTAAAAAGATAGAGGAGTACTTTTTTCCATGGTAGGTAAACAACATATTTTACTGTGCCCTTCAACTGTGTTGCTTGAAGTCAAGTTTCTGTTGATTCTAGAAGCTAAAAGAACCACTGTGTTCCCCTATGATGTTGAAAAGACCCATTCTCCAAAAGAATAGTCTTGCACTAAGACATTAGGATGCCTTTCCTTGAAGAATTTTACGGAACCTCCAAAGCACAATTTGAAGGTTATTCTCTCTTTAATGCATATATGCATACATATATGGGAATATGCCCACAGTTAAGTAGGCATAGAGGCCAAGGCTGTTTGCTACAGCTCTTATGCCCATAATCCTCTGACTTTGTTTTGAATATTTTACACAGATAAAGCAACAAGGCCTCAGGGGGACACATAAATCTTGACTGCACCTTGTGTACCTTCTCATGACCTCAAATAGCATTACTTCTGAGTACAAAACATCTGTGTGTTTTGTCTCACTGCAGACACAAATGAAAGTGTCTTTCCTGCAAGCAGAAGAACACTTAGGCTGTGATGTTTTTCTTCTCTCATCAAAAGTTTAGTGGGTCCAGCTGAAAAGCCATATACTGCTTGACTGAGCATCGTTTGTGCTTGGAGCACCCATCAATGCTGACAGATACTGTTTTAAGAGTATGGGTACCTGGGTTTAAGACAGCAGCCCTAAGTATTGTATTTCATATCACAAAATTTGCCTTAAGAATCAGCTATGAAAATAATAGAAGCATTAATGTGCAGAAAAAGAAAAGATACTTTGGGGCTATCACAGTGTATATTTATATCTTGCTGCCATGAAGGTACCAGCACCTGAAATTAGTGGTTAAATGGTTGTAATCGCAGAGAGTAAGCACAAATGTGTGTGTGTGTGTGTGTGTGTGTGTGTGTGTGTGTGTGTTTTTCTGTGAATACAGATCAGAACTGCTCTATAATTAGAGGCTGCATGTCATGAGCTCCTGCCACAACCATGCTTTCACTCTGTCTCCTCACTCAAAAATAGGTTTTGGGGAAGCAGAGGGGAATGTGGGGGGGATGTCACAGGTTTTCAGTTTTTGCACGAAGCAACTGACATGGTAACTCTGAGCATGACTGATATCAGTTTTAAGCAAGCTGGTTTTTGTGGTTTTTTTTCTGCCCTTAACCAAACCTGAGAAGCAGTCCAGGGTTGTGGCCTCAACAACCAGCAGCATGAGGCCAGCTGAGTTGTGTAGACTCCCAGTGTCTGGTTTCCAGCAGATGTCCCAGATACCAAGCCATTAGATCTTACCACAAAAACAGCTGCATAAAATATTGGGCATTGGCTCTGGTCTGACAGTGGTAGGTGGTTCCCCTTCACTGGGTGGGTTGAAGAATCCCACTTGGTCAGTGACTTGTGTCCAGCAAGCCTTCTCCCTCCATGGGATTGCAAGCTTCCTCTGTGCAGTAATGAGAAAGGGGAGAGATGTGTGAGTTTTCCCTTCACTTTTACAGTTGTGCTTTTAAAAACTGACATGCATTTTCCTAACAAACTGCTGGCACCTAGCTTAGCTTCCAGGAGGGATGGGAGAAGGCAAACACAGCTAGGCTTAAGGCTTCTGATGACTTTTAGGAGAATTGCTTGCCTTCAGGAAAAGAAGGACCTACAGCCAAACCCTGAGCTGGTGTCAACTGGCAGAGATCAAGGACAGCAGTGCAGGGAAGCTGATTTACACCAGCTGGGGATCTGGGACCACAGGATAGGAGTGTTCTGCACAGCATACAGAGATGGTGAGAAGCCTGCGCAGTTGAGAACATTGCTAGTATCAAGACTGCTTTTGGTCATGTTAACTCTACATTCTTTTCAGTGTCATGTGCTTCCCACCTGTGGCCTTTCCTAGACTTGCTGGGGGTAGAGCTATGCTGTTGCAGAATTTGTAGATGGTAACCACTACTGACTGCTGCATACGCATATTTTTCAGGAAGTTGCATCATAAAATTGTGCCACAAATTGTCCCAATTCCATAAAATAATCCCGTGTGAATCAATCAGTGAAATCACACAAAAATACTACTTCTGAAAACAAAATATTCTTAGCCAAAAGAGGCCATATGTTTTGTCAGGGAGGGTTCAGACCTGACCAAAATCTGGCTTTGCCCACCTTGTCATTCTTCCTGGTTTTATGGGAACTGTACTGTCAAACTGAGCTGCATCAATGGGCCAGGCACCACATCCAGAGGAGCAATAACTTGGCACCCTCATCAACAAAGCAATGGCAGCACAACCCAGCTTCTCCTGTGCCTTGCAGGCAGAGTGAATTTCCCTTTGGGGACTTCAAATGAGCTGCAGTCACATATGCTGCCCCAAGCCTCTGCCTCCATTTTCTTGCACCACTTAAGTAACATAGAGTGTGCAGAACAGGTGCCAGGTCTTCTGAAGCAGTTCTGACATTCTTCTTCTTGCTTAAGTCAAATGCAAGCTGTAGAATGGTGGAAAATTAGCACTTGCAGTTTCCTGCTTTTCACTAACTGTCCTCTAGTTTCTGACGTCCAGGACTGGCAATTTCTTCAATGTACTTGCAAGTGTGATCTGCTCTGGCTCCCATCTGCAGTAGCATATGGCTTTTACACCCTTCACAGCCTAAAAGAAGCAGCATTTTGTGGTGTGCTAGCTGTTTATTTGTTTGTTTGTTTGTTCATTTCTTTTAGAAGAATGGTAGGGAGTTGACCGTGGCTGGATGCCAGGCATCCAACAAAGCTGTGCTATCACTCCTTTTTGCAAACAGGCAGGGGGCTGCATGGGGACAGCTGCTTCACCATGGTCTTCACCACAGGTTGCAGGGGAATCTCAGCTTGGGTGCCTGGGGCACCTCCTCCCCCTCCTTCTACATGGACCTTGGTGTCTGCATAGTTGTTGCTCTCACATATTTTCAATCTCTCTTCTCTGGTCCTGTTTACTTCTGCCCAATAACTTTTTTTTTATTCTTAAATACGTTATCACAGAGGTGTCACTACCGTCTGTGAGTGGCTCTGCCTTGGCCAGCAGTAGGTCCATCCTGGAGCCAGTGGCATTGGCTCTGCTGGACATGGAAAAGCTTCTAGCAGCTTCCCACAGAAGCCACCCCTGTTCCCTACTGCCAAAACCTGGCCATGCAAATCCAATACCAGAATCTTTAACCATGGCAGATTTTTCCATTTTCTAGGAAAAGCACTGTAGGACAAAAGCGGAAGTGTGAGCACTGGAACAAAAAAATACGATTGGTTTCTACCCATTGATCCAGTCTGTCCAGATCCCTCTGCAAAGCCTTCTGATCCTCCAACAGATCAACATTCCCACCCAGCTTAGTAAGAACTTACTGAAGGTGCACTAAATTCCCTCATCCAGGTCATTGATAGAGGTATTAAGCAGGATCAGCCCCAATACTGAGCCCTGGTGAATACCACTAATGACTGGCTGCTAGCTGGATGTAATTCTATTCACCACCACTATTTGGGCTTGGCCATCCAGACAGGTTTTTATCCAGCAAAGGGTACACCTGTCTACACCATGGGAAGCCAGTTTCTCCAGGAGAATGCTGTGGGAAACGTGTCAAATACTTTACTAACGTCCATGTTGACAATGCCCATGACTTTTCTTTCCCCCGTGCACTAGGTGGGTCACCCTCTCACAGAAGGAGATTAGGCTGGTCAAGCAGGATTTGCCTTTCACAAATCCATGCTGGCTGAACGTCATCACCTGGTGGTCCTGTACTTGTTACATATGACACTCAAGATGATCTGTTTCATGCCCTTCTCAGGCACCAAGATCAAGCTGACAGGCCTGTAGTTCCCCGTTCCCACCCTTATAGAGAGGCACCAAAATTTTCAATCGGCTGGGACCTCCCTGGTTAACCAGGACTCATGATCAATGATTGAAAGTGACTCAGTGGCCAGGTCCATCAGCTTCCATAGTATGCTTTGGTGGATGTCATCTGGCCCCATAGAAGTGTGTGTGAAAGTCATGTAGCAGGTTGCCAACCATTTCTCTTTGGATCGTGGAGCTTCATTCTGCTCCCCGTTCCTGTCTTCCAGCTCAGCGGGCTGGGTACCTAGTGCACTTTCAAAGACTGAGGCAAAGAAACCATTAAATATCTCAGTATTTTCCTCATCCTTTTTCACTATATTTACCCCAACATCCAATAAAAGATGGAGATTCTCTTTAGCCCTTCACCTGTTGCTGCTGTATTTAAGGAAACAATATTAATTGTCTTTTACAGCAGAATCCAGATTAAATTCTAGTTGGCTTTTGCCCCTTCTAATTTGTGGAAGCACTGAATTAAGTCCTTGTTTTACTTTGCTTGTGTGTGGCTTTTGCTTTCTCTATTAAACTGTCTTTATCTCAACCCACGAGTTTTCTGCTTTTTATCCTTCTGATTCTTTCCCCAATCCTGCTGGTTGGGGGAGTGAGTGAGTAGCTGTGTGGGGTTTGGTTGCTGGCTGGGGTTAAACCATGACAGGAGGAAATGCAGTTTGATGCTACTTTGGTCTCATTCTAATCACCCTTCTCCCTGCAAGGCTACTCTATGCAGTCCAGATTTCAGGCTCATTTTACCTCCTGCTCAACCTTGCTATGGCCAAAGTGACCACAGGAGCTGCAGAGCATCATATGTGGGTCAGCCAAGGAAGGTGGAGGGGGTGGCCAGCAGCCACAGTGGCAACCTGCCCCAGCCAGCAATTTTCCCACACGGTTCCTGGCATAGGTGCTGTAGGCTTTGGTGCCTTATCAATCCCATCATGGCTGAGGGACACTTTGGGTCCTCCCACACCAGCACAGCTTGCCATGTGGAGAGCCTTGCTCAGGCAGGACCAGGCATTTCCCACTCCAACAACCACAAAATTTCACCCACCATAGTCAAATTCTCACAAGAAGGACAGTTCCATGTCTGTCCTCATATAGCACATATTTCCTGGACAGATCAAAGAATAAATCATCAACTCTTCCCACTCTTTGGCCTCTGAAAAGAGGCGGGTGATTTTAGAGAAGGAGTCTTGTTTTTTGTAAATACTTATTTTTGCTAGAGGGATATTCCCTGTAAGGTCAGTGATTCAGCACAGGGGTAAGGAAAGATAATTTCTTAATTTGTGTCTGTGGACTCACTGAGAGGTCTGCAGCTCACCAGAGACCCCCAGACAGTGCAGAAATATAATTTTCCTCATGTAAGGTTGTCAAGTGAAGGTCAAGGCCCTTCAGTTCACATGCGATAGACTGAGGCATTAAAAATGACACTTCAGTGCAGGATAAGTAAAGTTGTCCTCATTTACTCATTTGAACAACAGTGATCTAAAAGTTCATAAAAGGATTCCCGATTGTGTATGTATGTGTGCATGTCTGATGTACATAAAAGATGCAGTAAAGAATATATTGAAAGAAGATATTGAAAAGAAATTCAGCAAAATTCCATGATGTATTTTTACACAAGACAGCTGTGTGTCAGGTCTCTTTAGCTTTATGTTAATTTCTGACAAGTGGCTTCAAATTTCCTTATGCAAGAATCTTGTTCTTTCAGCTATTCTGTAAAACTTCTCTTTTAAGGCGAGGCATCAACGTTACTCTTTTCTCCTCTTTCCCCATACATCTGCATCAGACAGATTATACTTGTCAGCAAGACAGCTAAAGTCATTGCTTTTCAGACTTGTGCAATGTAATACATTCTCCTGCTTGACTCTCATTTTAAATAAAACTTTGTTCTTCATCTACTCAGAGACCAGGAAAAGGTCAATTTGGCTGCAAAAGGACATGGTCTGGGATCAAACGGGGTGGGGAGAGGCTTGTAGAATGGATACAGCTCCACATTTGAGTTTCTATTCACTGTCATCTTCCATCGTTTGGGGTTTTCTGGGTCTAGCCTTAATCTGAGCAGCTCATTTTGATTTGGAGTGTTTCATACGTTAATTGGTATCTCACTGCTTTAATGTCTTCATTCAAACAGTTTCTCTGATCATGGCACGGAAAGGGAAGTCTGATGCTATACACAGTTTTACATGAAAAAAAGGAAGTTTATGTGATTATGGTAATAGTTCATAAAAAGTAGCAGACAAAGAATGATTTAGAATTCATTTATTCATAACAGCAGAAGTTAATATTCTTGCCTGTAAAAGAGTTTCAGACATTAATCTTTTCTTCTGAATTTCTGCTATTCTGCAGAGCTAGTTTGTAATGCCTCACTATTACCATTGCCCTAACTTCATTATTTTTGTGTCATTTTTAGTCTATTCAAAATGCTGTTTTTCCTTAAATAAATAATGCCGATTCCATTAAGATGGTATCAAAGCTGTCTTCCATCTTTCCTGCCAATTTGTGTAAGTACTTGAACAGAACACTGAATTCTGGTCTCTGTTTTGCAGCTAAGCATTTTAATGGTACAGAATAAATAATTCCCTACAACTGAAGGTTTAGGATGTAAGCAGCTTAGCATATCTTTTCATAATTTGAGATTTTCTTGTTAATGGTGCACGTTTACTTTGGGAATAGGACAATAACTTGTATGCATGTCTGTTTATATATATATATAATTTGTATGATTTCAGTAGAATACTGACTTTTCTTTTTTTTTTTTTTTTTTTTGCCCTGGATGAACCTCCTCTGTTTCTTCAGTATATGTCTTCTTTAAGATGCTTTAAACCTCCCTAAATGTAATCTTGAACTGAGCTCATAAAAGGCTGGCAACAGCTTCAAATACTTAACTAATTACTTGGGACCAAATTTTGTACTCCCTTGGTCTGACTTTGTTGAAAGCCTTGCAGTTGGAAGCAGAAAAAAATTGGCATGTAGCCATGAGAGAATTGAAGAGTGGAGACGATAGGCACAGTGATTCAGATTAATCTCTATGTTAACTTCACTGAAGCAATACATCTGGAGCGTATTAAAATAATTTTGCTGTGTGATCTGTCAGTTCTGTGCTATCATTCCAGAGGGCAGTTCTTTAAAGCCCTTTCCTCCAGGTTAAATGAATTTAGTGATGGCAAAATGACAGATCACAGGGGATGCTTTTCCTTCGAGATGTCTGTAGGGGGAATCTCCTGCTTTTCGTGTTAGGTCCAAAGATTTTCATGATTTTATTGGGGAGTTGAAAATCTAGGAAATATTGCATGCAATAAAATTTCCAGATGACAACAGGAACAGAGAGATGCTACGGAAATAGGAGTATAGAGAAAACAGGAAATTTCAGAATCAGATCTGGCCGTTTGCCTTTTTCTTAATACGGCATATTGGCTGATAAGTATCCTATCCCATACATGCCTCTGTGTGTGTGTGTGTCTGTGTGTGTGTGTGTGTGTGTGTGTGTGTGTGTGCATGCACAAGGATAGAAATTACATAGTTCTCTTTCTTGTTAAATGTTGGTGATGTCTAGTGAGCCTCTTGCACACTCATACAACCACAGAGGTGTGTAGCTGGAGAAGGGTCTTTGCCCTTTGGGTCAAAGAGAGGTTGGATGGGACTGCCTGTTAGGGCCATCCAGATCTACAGGTGTGTACCCCAGCTTCCCTGTCAACTTCTACAGTTTTGTAAACTTGCCTACTTTAAGCTGGTTTTGTTTATGGCTTTGTTGAGTTTATGGCTGGGGAGCATTGCCTGGAGAGCTTTAAGGGAAGTGACCTTTTGGTTCCATTCATTGTCACACGCAGACTGAGGAGCAGAAACAAATAAGCTGCTGGCATCATAGAAACGATTTGAAGCGGTTTTGAGTTACAGGCCAAAAAACCCCGAAGACATGAACTCCTGACCTTGAAATTTATGTGCACTTGGCTATTCACTGTAGGAGAGTATTGTCTTCTTTCTGGGTCTGTTAGGTTCACTCAGTCACCTAAAGTTAGGTGTACACTTTTCAATCTGAAAAAGGTCAAATGTTGTAACTAAAAAGTGGGGAAAGTTCAGTTAAAAAAATACACTTTGTCACAAAAGAGACATCTTTCCAGAATACGAGAAAACACCTCCATCAACAACATGCATGTTTGTTCTGCACATCATCATTCCTGTGATGACATCTAGTGCCTAATTTCTTCCCTGTTTTTCTTGAATAGATAGGGAGACTGGCATTCCTCCTGCTGGGACAGCCCCCAAAGAGGCCATCAGAAATAACAGAAAGAGGAAACACTTAATTGAGCTGATCAACACTTGTCTAAAAGACAGAAACAGCATGGCTACCAGCCGTTTATCTGAGGTTTATGTTGGCATCCTCAGTCTCTGCCCCTGGCTCACCAGCAGCAAGTGGTATTGCAGAACAGCTGTGCCAGGGCTGTGAAGCTGTTGTCATCTAAGCATGTCTGGTTTCCCAGCAGTGGCAGAAGATAGCGCCAGGCGTTTTATTTTCCATTTCCTCCTTGTCTGGAGCAATTTTCCCACAGAAGCCTCTCCAGGCAGACAGCTGTCCAGTGCCTTTTGCACAACAACATGCCCAGGGTCAAAGGAATTTCTCTGTATGGCAGAGGAGTTGGTGAAGAGCTATGGTCATCCCAACAGGAATACAGAAGACCTTGCAGAAATGCGGGAGCAGTGAGAATGCAGCAGTATCTGCAAACTTTTTCTCCTTGAAATGGGTATAGCTTGGCTGAGTTCATCCTGTGGCTGTGGGCTTGCTCCAACCAACAGCAAGGCTGGAAAATATATGCCTGTTAATTAGTGGAGAGAATAAAATATTTTCTGAAGTAATGCATATTTATACACGGTTCCATGTTGCTAAGCACGGCTCAAGGAAAATAAGTAAATCAACCAATGAAGGCATATGAATTTAATCTTACGTGGGTAAAATTCTTACAAGATTAGATGTCTTTTTTAACAGTGAGTGCACTATCATAGTACCTCTACAATCATGGTATGGCTTGCCAGGATGAAAGCTGAGTCTTATTGCTGACCTGAATGTTGCAGACCCAAAAACTTTAAGCTTCTTAGCTTATGGGTGGAAATGCTTTATTCTTAGATTTTTTGGCAAAGGATGTGTGTTGTGTCTCTCGCTCTTCCCATCCCATCCCATCTTGTCTTTTGGAGTTACTGATTTCCTGGTGACCCTCAAAGGCATGCAGGTACATTTCCTAGCTAGGGCATGAGCATGGTGGCAGCAGATCAGCTCCTTGGAGAAGAAGCAGCAAGGACTGTCTGCATTATAGATTATAGGGATAAATGTCCCTTCCCTTTGCAGCACATGTCCCAGTTTGCATGACATTTTCAGTATGGGATGCTTATGTCAAGTGAAGAGGGTGTAGTATTTGGGGTTTTATTCCACAAATGCTTATTAATACAGGATGTGCTGTAATCAACAGGGTCCTGCTGATGCTTGGTGGCCAAGCAGTGAGACATGCCAGCTTCATGAGCCCAGCAGCCCATCAAATAAGGCAGTTTTCAAGCAAAAGATAAAGGTACCAGCAGTCTCACAGCTGTGTCAGAGTCCAGGTTTGGTGTGGCAACCCATGTCTTCATTCTTTCTATCTGCACTTCAAACATATTGTGACCTTTTCATTTTGGGGGAAAGAAGACAAAGACTGTCCTCAACCCAAGCAAATCCTGAGTGCATTTCTTTGTTCAGGCTCCAGCTTCTTGTAATTAAATGACAAATGACTCATAAAATTGCCCACATACAATTCTGCAAACAAACACAGGAATGTGTTGCATTATTAATCTTGTCGAGTTTCAGTGTTTAAGGTTTTGGGGTTTCTTTTCCCTGTTTGTTTGTTTTGTTTTTGGTGGGTTTTTTTGTTGTTGTTTTGTTTTGTTTTATATAGCTGGCATGGGAAAAGCTGTGGGAGATTTGGGAACAAACTATGAGCTTTGTAGTTGTGCTTGTGCAGCATGAGTTCTGGTTTGCATTAACTTGGGTACAATGTGACACTGGAGGGTGAATTTCTGAGACGTGATTCAATCTGTCCTTCTTCCTGTAATCTAACTTCTGTAGTACTCCAGCACCAACAAGAATCACTACTTGTCCTGCCTATTCCTTATAAGTAAACCCCACAAAAAGATGACAAATGCCATGCTCACTCCCTATGGCAGCTACAGAGTGGAGAGATAAAATGGAAGTCATGGCTGACTGAAAAGTTTAAATGTAGTACCTGGTTACTATATGCCTCTGGCGAAGCAGTAGTACCAGTGGATATAAGATTTTAAAATAGCCAAAGACATGCATGTATCAATGACAGAGTCAACAACACATTTACAAGAGAAATAAAAATTATAAAGATAGTTTTTGCTCTAGTGGATTAGAAGCCTGAAAAGAATGAGATGGCTCCAGTGCAAGGTGTGTTTGTGGGTGTCCTGTTACACCACTGTAATCTGATTATAAATATCTGTATGATTTTGTATTTGCTGTCTTAAAGTGGCTATGTTGACTAAAAAAACAGACATGCTGGGAGAAGGAGGTTGGGAGCCTTCCTCTTTGCGGTGACTGAACTCTATTGTGCATTGCTTCTCTGTTTAGTCCTTTGAGAAGGAGCATGAGAGCTTTGGGACAGCGCAGTCTGCTGGCACTACTGTTGTAATTGAAGTGTGTGTTTGCATAGTGGTCAGCAGAATGAGACCCATGGAAGCTGCTAGAAGAGAAATGTAGCTGCACATATATAAACAGCCCAGTTTGGGTGAATTACTGGCAACCATGGACATCTTGCTGAAACAAAATGACCTTGATAATCTAGGTGTTTATACCCAACTATGGGTAACATGTGTCATTACTGGGGAAAAATAAGGAAGCATTGGCTCTGAATTACATATCTTTTGGGAAAAGAAACATCAAACCAAGCTAAACAGTCAATTTGCAACTGCTTTATGGTAGAGAGGAAAAAAATACCCCTAAGAGCTGCTCTCTGACAAGCTTAGTGAACTGGTTTCTCTCATGTATCTCTTGATGCATCCCTGCTTCCTACAGCCATTCACTTCGATGCAGTTGGCTTGCTATCTTCTAGAAATATCACAGAGAGCCAGCCTTAGCAATTCTTCGCCAGCTGGTCCCTGCTTCAGGTTACTGGAGGTGGGACCTGCTACACCAGTCAGACAGAAATAATTCGGTAACATTGATGAAATCTGCCCATAAATTAGAGCAAGACATGAAGATACAGGTACAATGACTGTGCAGTAAAAACTGAGGACAGTGTGTTATTAAACTCAAGTAGGAAAGAATGGCAAGAAACTACATGTGCATGTGTGTGTAATGCTTTTAAAGAAAAGTCTTCAAGCTGTGCAAGAGACAGCTATAACAGGTCTCTGCTGCAGTTCTGCAGTTACAGACTTGGCATTCTTGCTGTTGCTGAAACTGGCACAATTTCACTTTATCAAATCAGGAAGGAGAAAGAATAGGTGTTGATGTGAATGCAGCCACCGGCTGGTGGCGATGTGACAGGACAGTGGCATTGAACTGTTCTTTGCAAAATTTTTTCTATTTGTTTTTTGGTTTTTGTTGCATTTCTACCATGGCAGAGGCACAGGAAGCCTGGCATTTAGCTTACTGAACCACTGTCACATGGAGCTTGCTAGGTAGGCAGCTGTAACTGTAGATGCATAGCAGTGGGACTCCTCCACAGGCACTTTGACACAGTCAAGCAAGGACTGGACTTCATGGTTTCTTACCCTGACAGATTAAGGCATTTGCAATGGAGGACAGAGGAGGGGTGTTAACAGTCTGTACACACTTATACTGAACTGGTCATCCAGGTGCTGTTTACATTTGAAGTCATGAATTTTAATGGGCAGCTGTGTAATGCTTTCCACAGCTGCCTGTAGATTTCTCTCTTCCCTGGTTTTCAAGAAATGTGCTCATCTCCACTGCCTCAGGGAAGCAGCACTTATACTCCATGCAGAGTTAATTATTTGCCAAGGAATCCAGTAGGTCTTTGCCTCAATAACACATAAATGACAAGAGGAAAAAAAGGCTATTTGGAGATAGAGGCACAATGCTAGCCTGGCTTCAGAGAACTCTGAGTAGCTGGAGGACTGTTGTTCTCAGCTGGATTTGCGTTACATCACTCTGTTGTTTCATAGGAACTCACTGTGTAATACAAGACTGAAGGAAGATGTGCATGCCATTGTCTTGTCCCATTTTCCAGCACTAGTAATAGAGGACAATATCTTTACCTACACACTGCCTCTGATAATTGTTTCATGCTCCACCCTCCTTCCTTTCCCCTTTTCCAGCTACAAATCTTCACAGTTTACCAGGTGACTCCAGTAAAGGTATAGCTATAGCAGGAGGCATACAGTTGTTGAGTCAGGCCCACCAGCCCTACAGCACCTTCTTGCTATTACTGGGCTGACAAGTGAGGAAGGCCTGGGGCCCAAATGTGGTTGTGCTACTGTCTTGCATTCCACCATGGTGGAGAGCATGGGGACAAACTCCTGTGGAATAGTGATGCTGAATCTTGAATTTGGGATTGCTTTAAGTCCACTTCTGTATTTGTTCACTGTCAATAATCAGATGGTGCACTTTTTCCCCCTCATTTTTTTCTTCTTCTGCATGACTTGTGGTCTTTCTGTCCTCACTGAATTTAGGGCTGGTATGTACAAGTGCTGCCTTGATGTTCCCTTGTACTATTCAACCCATTTACCACCCTCACTCCCTTTTATGCACATGTGGGACATAGTCTGTATCTTTCCACATGCAATCTCTCACTGCTGGTATCACTTAAAAGACAAGGGGAGACAGAGTGTCAGAAGTCTTTGTTAATCATCCACTGCTAACCATTCACAATATAAATAACTGATGATTTGTCCCCACATGCTACATTGCTTCACAGCAAGGAGCAAATAGATGAACAAGTTCCTCCATAACACACAGGCACAGCAACAGCTGAGGGAGAGGGGAGGGTGCCAGAAATGGCCAGACAAGTGCATCACTCCAAGTGTGTTCAGGCATTGCCACCTCCCAGCAGGGCTAGGGTGAGGGCATGCCTCTGCCTCCCTGCACAACCCAGCTGAGCAGGCCTGCTTGCAGATGGGCTCTTTATCAAACTTGCAATGCTGACTGTGGTGATTTCAGGGGTGAAAATCTTGGGTATTTCTCATTGTCTGATTAAAAGTTCCCCATTTGCAAAGTGTTACAAACAGGGAGAGATTGTACCAGGGCTGTTAAGTAGTTTGAGCAGGTCTTTATGGGAATAGGTGCATGACCTCCTGTGCTCCAAAAAAGCTCAATGATTTTGTAAATTTGAGCCCTCACCAAATGTGTAATTACACTGTTTTCCTTCAGTGAAAATCCTGCTTAGCATGTTATCACCTGCCCCTTATTTTTACCCAGCCTCCCTAACTTCATCCTGAAGTTTCCTATCCCTTAACTCTACCATGTCAATTACTTGTGGAGCTACACCAACAAGTGGCATTTCTGATACAAGTCAATCTAAAAATAAAGATGACCAAATCCAGGCAGCCAAAAGACAAAAGCCCCTCGGTATCAGTTGATGGTGCAGTCCCACAAGTGGGAAGGTGCAACAGTTAGGCCAGATTTGCTATGCAGGTAAACAACCACAGCAGAACAGTGTAAGTCAGTCACTGACTGATGCCTCCAAGGTAGGTACCTATGTGAAGAGTTGCCTACCTTTTTGCCTTTGTTGATTGTTATTCAAATTCACGTTCAGATACATCCAGCTTTTGCTTTCCTGAGAACTTCAGCATGCAGCAAAAACTAAATGAAAGACTAAGAAATCCCTGTTTTTATTTCAGAATACCTGGAACAGTTGTCTGCACCTTTGAAGGAGGCTCCATGTGATATAATGTTACCTAAATCCTGCATAGCTAACACCTGTAAGGCAGAAAGTCTGGGTTAGCTGATATTGACTCCTGACACCTCTAACCTTCCAGGTCCAGCACAATATTGCTGTAAAGCACTATCTTGGACAGACTTAAGTGTAATAACAACATACATATTTTTCAAGTTTCCTGCTAGTCCTGAATAGCTTCAACAGCAGCCCAGACATCAGTGGGCTTATCTGTCCTGTCAGGTGCCTTTCAGTCTCAAAAGGAAAATTTCAGTCTTCCACAACAATCACAGTAACTCAGTATATATGCAGACTATGCACAGCATCAGCATTTTCATAAAGCATGTAAATATCAAAGGATTGTTGTAAAAAAAATATTCTGTAAAAATGCCTTTAATTAAAAAAATTAATCAATTTATTTCACAATATCTTATATTCTCATTGTAAACTTTTATTATGTAATAGTGAAGTAAAAATAATCAAGTAACACCAGAAAGTGACAGTGACATTCACTCAGAAAAGAAGAGAAGAAATATTCCTCAAGTTTTGTTGTATCAGATATCACTTTTAAAGAGAGAGAGACAGAAAGATATATCTGTCGTTTAGGTAAATTGAGTACTATCACTCACTGATTCATAGAGATTTGTGCAATTTCTTTATAGCTAATATCCCCATGAACTTACTAATTGCACAGGTAGAGATAACAATTTCACTGCAACACAACTAAAGTGACAAAATACCTAAGCATAACTATGGTTAACTTCTACACAAGCTGGTCTTGTAGAAAAATGTTTCTTAAAAACAAACCAAAAAATAAGTCTTCTTCATGTTTGGTCACATTTGAAACATGGTCTATTGCACTCAGTATCTTTTAATAGCATGTGGCTTCTGAAGTGTCTTGCACTGGACACCCAAGACTAAACTACCAAAAGTCACTGGTTATTATTTAACAAATAGACCATAAACTTAGCAAAAAGAAAAAAAAATACCGTAACTAGTAACTCCTACATTTGTTTATAGTCCTGTCTTTACGAAATATATTTCACACTTTCTCACTTAAATTGCTAACACATTTTATTTGCTAGAGAAAAAAATACCACTGCATCTCTAAGAAAACCTTGTCCACACAACAATTAAACACATATACTCTAACCAGTCATATGCAATAAATATATCCAACTCTGAATCTTACTCTTAATATTCTTCTATATTCCTCTAAAATCTCTATATCTTTCAGACACCATCTCTCCTAGACTCATGAGACTCCTGAGATATATGTAAATGTCGTAGAGTAGCTGCTTGTGAGTAGTAAGTGATAGAAATTTTGATATTGATGATATTTAAAATGAGATTTAAAATGAGATTGGACAAGCAAAGCATAAAGGCAAAAACAGAATCAGAAGTTGATTACATTATTTGGTATTATTATTACTATACTTCCAGCTGAATAGAGATGCATGGTGCATTACAAAGGAGTGATAAGACAAATATCTTTTCCTGAGATGCCCACAGGCATTGAAACAGGACAAATACCAAGATTTTGGGGCAGACAAAAATAATCTTGATGTCCACATGCCTGTTTTAAAACATTTGAGCTAGAGGTGAAATTTAACTTTAGAGGTGATAATATGTGGTGAATTCTCACAGATGCTTTTCAAAAAAGGGTTTGAAAAATGATAGAAAAGATTGCTGCACAAAACACAAGGAGCTTTGGTATACCCAAAGAGCCACATGGGAAGGATATGTCTGGGGAAGGGTGAAACAGCACAGAGAAAGATAGGTGCTGCTCCACCACTGGTGTCTTTTCAGGAATGCAGTTATGGAATTTATCTTAAAATCCAGAATCATCAGGTGCTGATGTGCTTTCTTCCAAGATGAGAGCAAGCCCCTGAGTTCCCAGGTTTCACCAAAAAAACCCACAACTCCCTGAGGAATAGCTGGGTTCCACACACAAGATGAGGAACAAGAGAAACTGATCATATTTAAAGGAGGTGATGATGTTAGAAAGTAACAACTTCCAGTTTCCCTCAGCAGCTTTACTGCTGAGAAGAATATGATTTGGTTTTAAAGGGGCTTAGGGGTAAAATCAAACATGCTGTCAGTCAAAGCAACTGACACACTTTCACAGTGAGAAATGTTTATGCTATTCTTCCTTGAGGAGGGGAAAGGCTGGATCTACTCAATGCATTTGACAGACAAGAATATTAATAAGAAGAATCTAAATTCCAATCCACATTCCAATACAGAAGAAGAAGAGGGTTCAATGACATGAAATAGGTTTTACAGGTCTACAAAATGTAATGGCAATAAAGCAGTAAAGAAAATGAAATGAAATATAGCAAAAGCATAAGCATCTTTTCTGACATGCTTGCTGCTCACTTCAAGGCCTCTACATTTTCAACACACTCTTTTGAGGCTGGGTATTTTGCAGAAGGCAAGAAAAGGTAACCCTACGGATACAAGGCTCAGCTCTGAGCTTTGCAGTGTGAAAATGGAGGTACAAAAATCAAGGTCGCTTGGTTTCGGAAGCTTAAGTGCTTCTCAGAGGGTGCTGGCTGGAGATAAGGAAGATGCTGTTCTTCATGCTGTTAGTGGGAAATGTCGTAATAGTAGTTACGTAATCTCATCTCCACCGCAACAAATCCTGGTCGGTCATCAACACTGTGGAAAGATGACAAGTATCACTGCGTTGGAAGGAGAAAGATGTAGAGGTGCATGGACCTCAGCAGAGCTCATTTAGAGCTGCTCGCAGCATTTTAAGGCTACCAAAATGACGCTACAAAATTAATACCAAGTGGCAAATGTCACTATAGAGCACCCACTCAGAGGTATCATGCCTGTTACTTTGTCATTGAGGAAGATACTGCAAGAAAGAAATGGTAAATCAGCTCCATTTTATTTTCTACTTCACTTACTTTAGTAATCCAGAGAAATAATATTTGCACTGCAATATCTACCTTATAATGGTTACTACAGTCACAGAGAGTGGCTTCAAACCACTGAGAGGAGCCTACTCAACACACTATATGACGGTATGGTCCTTCTTTCTTCTATATCTGCAAATGTTTCTTGATTTGGAGAACACAATTGAACTGACAGTAAGACCTTACAACATTACATTACACATTGACATAATTACTCTGCCTGACTTAAGCCTTCTTTTTAGAATATTTCTATATTTCAGTACAAAAAGTAAAAAGCAGCATGCTTTTTGATATGCTTATTAATCACAACAAGACACGATCTCTTTCACTGTAGAGCTTATTACAACATTATGTGAGTCAAACCAAAAGGTAGGATTTATTTTATGGCTGTACATTCTTTCTAGAGTACTAGGTGTAATAAAGCTAATAAAGAAGCAAAATGGCTAAAAGCCAAGTACCACAGCTCCTTAAATAGAGACCTTTGTTGGGCGCACATGTTCTCTAAATGGTGAAATAGAAGACTAAGTGACATTGCAGTCACTTTGGGTGCTTTATGGAGACCTTCCTACAGCTAAAAGAAACATCAACAAAATAGTTTAAAATGATAAATAATAAAGAAGTTTTAATAAATTTTTGCAATATGCTAATTAAAAAAATCAGGTAGGTTTTTTCCATCGGTGTTTAATAATTCTCACTTTTGAATTGTTATCAATCAGAAAAAAAAATTCTGAAATATTAGGTACAATCTGAAAAGATGTTGTGCCTCTCACTCATAGGAAATGGATCCAACCTGAGTATATTCAGAAATGAGAGATGAGAAAAGTAGGTCAAAACACTTAACTATTGAGGAATGGAATAAATAGTTTGGCAACATGACTTCAAAATGTCATGGAAATGAAATAAATGAAATAAAGTCTTGGAAATGAAAATTTAACAAAATACAATCCAAAATGAAGCAAAAATATTTGCTTAATTTCAAACTTTCTTTTCAAAATATGTCAGACTGACCTTTTTGTGGAATTACTTGTTTTATATGTTATCCTATGTTTTATAGATAACTGTTCCAATAAACTGTTGTGCAGAATCAGCTTCTTCTAGTACACTCCATAACTCAAATGATTTTCGCCTGAAAATGCAACTGACTCTTTAGTTTGTAGGATGGTTGTAAGCTAAACACCAGTGGAAACTATGTATTTTGAAGTACCTCCCCTTCTCCCCCTTTCTGACTGTTAAACTTGTAGATTAAAATGTACTTCTATAAAAAGAGCATCACACCACACTCACTTGTATGTCCAACACAATTTCATTAGACCATAGACTTCCATTGGACAGCCTTCAGGACGTTCCATTCGTTCTCCCCTTTCAATCATCTGTGCAACTTCACCACCTTTCATTCCCTGGAAGAGGATGACCAGAACAGGTTGCAAATGATACAGTACACATGCTAGTATAAATCAAATAGAGGTCTGGGATTGACTTTTGTGCTATCCTTTGACTTGTTGCAACAACTCTTTTTAGGTAGGAAAGGCATTGGTTCAAATTTACTCTGAACCTTTACAGAAAACAAAAAATGGCCAGATACAACCACTCACCTTATATGGTTTTTGCCCATAAGAGAAAGCTTCCCACATTAAAACCCCAAAGCTCCAGACATCACTTTTGCTAGAAAATTTGTAGAAATTCATGCATTCCGGAGCATACCACTTGACTGGCCATTTTCCATGACTTTGTGCCTACAATAAGTCATAACAGAAAGGCAAAATAAGCAGGCTTGGAGACAATGATAAGCAGTAAACACCAACAGAATGCATATAAGCAAGATCTGCATACATTTGTACTAAGTACCAAAATATTTCTTATGGAGTTAGCACTAGAGAGAATGGGTCTTCAGCTTCTTCAGGTTCTTCAAAAGTGCTACAAAATTGTTCGTAATCTTCCACTTACAAAACAATACACTGAAAGGAAATCTGTGGCAAAGCAAAGCTCAGCTAAATGACCTGGAGTCATACTTCTAGAGACATTTAATTTAAAGCTGCTCTTTAAAATCAGGATTTTTCATTTAGCCTCTCCACAGAGGGTAAGAGATACATTTCCATATACTTGAAATTTATGCTCTGTTTCAAACCACAGTGACTTCCTTGTGCAAAGCATAGTTTCATTAAATTATGACATAAAACTGCATTATGACCATTCAAGTGTCAAGCCATCCCAGCCCAGATCTAGTGATAAAACCCCACTGTAGCCTGTGGAGTTGAAAAGGGAATGGACCTTTGATACTAATTCTCAAGACTCTGAGACTGAGATTGACAAGCAACTCTGGCTAGACTAGTGGCAGTGATTTAAGATGCCTTTTCTGGCAGCAGTTACTATTCCCATAGGAAGATCATCAGAAGGGAGTATGTGCTTGCTCCTCGACTGCAGTGTTTCATGGTCTGTCTTATTAGTTTTAAACAACTGATGAAAGGGAATAGGCAGAAGAAAGAAATAATTTGAACTGCAAAATCAATATATTTGAAAAAAAAGGTTGCACCCATGATTACAGCCTTTGCCTCTCATGGATGCTTTAAGCTTATTAAATGTGGCAATTATTTCAATCCCTTTAGCTCTACAGAGGTCCAATGAATTTAAAACCAAGCAAAACAAATTCTGTTTAGACTAATTTATTAGTTACCAGTGGTATACTTCCCAAAACGTCCCCTAATTCAGTTCTATTAGTCAATAATACAGTGTGATAGGCCACATTTTCCTTGGACATGGTGCGAATCATTCTGCAACAAAGATATATTTACTTCTGTGTATCTCATTTCCACCATAAATTTCAACCTTCTCATGACAATTTTACCAAAACTAAATGAAAATAAGCAAGTAAAGAAGGGACGAGCTTTTTCCTCTCTACACATCTCTTCATGTTGATCACGTATTTTGAAAACTGGTATTCTAATAATGAATGACACATAATATTTCTAATTTTTCCCTTGCAAACCAAACTGCATTTCAACTGAAAATAACCTTATTAAGCTATGCTACTACACAGCTTTTGTGTCTTGTTCAAACCTTACCTTATAATAATTTTCATCAGCACTAAGAGCTTTAGAAAGTCCAAAGTCACTAATTTTGGCATAATGTTGAGTGACTAATAGCACATTCCTTGCAGCCAGATCCCTATGAACAAAGTTATTCTCCTCCAGGTATTTCATCCCCATGGAAACCTGATGCACCAGCTCTGTTATATTCTTCTCTGTGACATGTCTGAAAATCATAATTGAATTTTTAAGAGGTCAGTAGTTCATTTTCATGACATTTCGTGGAGTTCAAGTACAAATCTTTACTATGAACTACCCCACATCACACTGGGAACCTGATCCACTTATGTTTAGCTAAGCTCCAATTAGAACAAGCAGCCCAAGCTGCCTGTCCTGAGCAAATGATGTGTGATCTCATCAATAAATGAGCAATTGAAGGACATGTGAAATTTATTTCATTTATTCAAAACGCACCATTTCAGAAGAAGCATTTGATGGTTAGGAGACATGTACAAGATAATCATGTTCCAGTGAAGAGTAACTACAATCAGTAATTATGACATGTCAATTTACTGTCATCTGTAACGAAAATGTAAAAGAAAGGACCTGTATCCTATGAAATGGAATCAAAGCTTACATACCTATTTTTTTGCAAAAATCTGTTCAATGGCCCAAGTTCAGCCATTTCCATTACTAACATCCAGGCCTCAGCTTCACATATGCCTATCATTCGGACAATATATGGGTTATCCAGTTGCTGCATTACATTTGCTTCTCTCAGTAATTCATCCTTTATGGCTGGATCATTACTCTCATTCTTAAGAATTTTTACAGCCACTGGCTTGGCACCCCTGCAAAAAAAGAATTCAGTTCTGGGACTAGTTGCTGAAAAATTTGTATGCTAATGGACACAATCTTCATCCGATGTTTCTGTGAATATAGTACAAATTGTGACAGAAGACAGAGCTGATATTCAGAGGAGAAAAAACCCCAATCATAATAGGAACAAATGCTCAGAAGACAGCTAAGCAAAAAAGCAAGAATGAAAAGAACCTGAGAAAATTACAAATTGTAATAAAAATGTTTTAAGAATCCTGAAGACAAATCTACTGGACAAAATTTTCTTGGGCATCTCAGCAAGGATGGTATAAAGCTTTTCTGGCAAGAAAAGCTATAAAAAGCTTCATAAGCACTGAAGTGTTTGGGGAGTGAGACTAGAATATGCAGCATTGCAAGGCCCAAGGCAGTGCTCTGAAATCCCGAGAAACTAAGCCTACTTCCGCAACCTTCAGCTCATACAGCTAAATGAAAGAGTGACTGATGAGATCAACAGAGCACAAATGTGAAACAAGATTAAAAAATACGTGAGTTGGGATCAGAGCCCTTCAAATCCCTGCAGACTATACTGGAAAAATAAAAATCCTTCCTGCCTCTGAAAACTTTGGTTAAAAAAATGCCTCCAGCTTCAAGTGATGAGAGTGTACACATGACCAGTCTATGCATATGAACAACATACTGATATCATTTTACTATGAAAATGCATGAACAATCAGGTATAAACAGGGTCTGTTCCTACTGATGTTACATGATGGAAGACATTATGACATGTTCTGCCTTCTTGAAAATCAACATTTCAGCTTAATAAAACTGCTATTTATCATTATAGCCAAAAATGTCTATACTACAGGTAAACTGTCTACAGCACTATACACATCTCAAAGAGATGTCATGAAGATTGGAAATACTACATAGCATGGCCACCCATACAAACTATGGAGGAAGGTAGTGGACTTCACACACTACTATCCCTGTCAGGAGAGAAAATAGTCATAAGGAGCACTTCCCCACTTTACAGAAAAAATGAGTGCATAAATGTATGTACAAAGAGAAAAACTGTTGAATATTAGTCCAAATTACTTAGGTACAGTCGGTCACCCCAAAAGACATGCAACGATTGCTGACGCTCCAAAAAATAAAGGCTAGAGCTTTTGTAGATTAGACTCCATGTAAATAGGATGAAACACTTACTTTTTCATCTTGTAGAACCCTTTCTTTACAGTACCAAAGTTGCCAGAGCCAAGTTCGCCTTCCTCTAATGTCAACAATTTCCTATCAAGAGTGACATTTTTTGGTTTAATTTCATCTGGATCAGCATATGGACTTTCATAGACCTCAGTATCCATGGGTAAGGCCTCTCTTTGATCACCTGCAGTTCAAACAATATAAAAATTAGACACAATGTTAGACATTTTTGCTTCCACAGCTAATATATTCACCTTTTCTATGTTCAGGATCATCAGTGTGCCTGACTTATAAGGGCATTATAAAGAAACCACATACAGTCATCTACACGCACTTTAGAACACACCAAAAGACAGTGACCTCCACCAGGTGACATGTTGCAATGTCAAACTAGGAGGTTCCCTGACAGAAGGAGGGTTAAAAGTTAATCTGTCTCCTTAGTACTTCCATTAGGTACATAAGAGAATTCTTCACTCAGAATGATGCCTTTTATGTACTTCATTCCTAGGCACCCAACTTTAGTTGCATTTTACTTGGTGCTATGGACGCAACAGGGCATAATCCTTTTCATGGAATCCAAGCTTTTAGAGTCAAGGAAGTAATAATATTTCAGTTCAATATGGAAAAGGGTTTCTGCTAAATTACTTTTGTTACAGATGGTGACACCTGGCAGTTTCAGCTTGAGCTAAGAGGCTTGAGTTATGACAGCAGCTATACCAACACACAGCATGGTGTGAAATATTTGTAAAAAAAAAGAAACATGGGTTGAGGAGAGATCTCTGCCACAAAGAAGAAAATTGTATTAATGATATAAATTACTCTGCCTACCTCTTTCTGCTCCTGTAAGGCCTCTCTTTCTTTGCAGCACATATGGATTAAAAGGTGCTTCATCAGGTGGAAGCTGAAGGTGTAGCACACAAACACAGTTTTTCTGTTTAACAATGAATAGGTAAGTCAAAAGTACTTTCTCCCCCAAAGATGATGGCATAATGAGACACATAAGTGAGAATCAGAAAGTAAGAAAGGAATCAAAAAAAGCTTATTTCATTCTGGAATTTATTGCTAGAGGAAATATGCAGGCCAAATAAAACATACACTGCTAAAGCATAAAAAGATATTGCAAATATTTCAGAGCAATAGATTTGAGAGAATGAACTGTACTGGGTCATGCACAAATCTTATTCTGCAGATATTAAATTTACATGCTTTTTTCAAATATGCCTTTAACATGAGTAGCCATCAGGATTTCTTTTTTATCTCTCTTTCCTCCCTCTCCAAGTTATCTCTTCCCATATCTGGGCCATAGAGAAATTGCTAGCACAAATGAGAACAAAAAAACCGTTCCCCGTTTCTCTTGTGGATTTTATAGAGTGACTGCACTTTAAAGAAGTGGAAGAAGCTGGGGTAAAAAGTTATTATTTTAATAGGATTCTGTTACATCATGGACAAATATCATGAAAACCTGGCTGCTAATGGCTTGGATGGGTGGACTCTTCAATGGGTGAAAAACTGGCTTGATGGCCAGGCCCAGAGAGCTGTGGTGAATGGAGCTCAATCCAATTGGTGGCTGGTCACTAGTGGTGTTCCCACAGGGCTCAGTATTGTGGCCAGTTCTGTTTAACATCTTTCCTGAAGATCTTGATATGGATATTGAGTGCACCCTCAGTAAATTTACAGATGACACTAAGTTGGGTGGGAGTGTCAATCTGCCTGAGGATTGGAAAGCTCTACAGAAAGACCTGGAATGACTCCATCAATGGGCTAAGGACAACTGCATGAGGTTTAATAAGGTGAACAGCAGCATCCTGCTCTTGGGTTGCGGCAACCTTACACAGTGCTACAGGCTGGGGGAAGAGTGACTTGAGAGCTGTTCAGCACAAAGGAGGTGCTGGCTGACAGATGACTCAATATGAGCCAACAGTGTGCCCAGGTGACCAAGAAGGCCAATGGCATCTTGGCCTATATCAAGAATAGTGTGGCCAGCAGGACTAGGGAAGTGATCCGACACCCTGTACTTGGCATTGGTGAAGCAACACCTCAAGAACTGTGTTCAGTTTTGGGCCCCTCACTTGAAAAAGAATACTAAGGTCCTGGAACATGTCCAGCAAAGGGCAACAAGGCTCATAAAAGGTCTAGAGAACATATCTTATAAGGAATGGCTGAAGGAGCTGGGCTTGTTTAGTCTCAAGAAGAGGAAGCTCAGGAGAGACATCATTGTTCTCTACCACTACCTGAAAGGAGGTTGTAGTGAGGTGGGGGTTGGTCTGCCATGCCTATAGCGAGTGGACTAGAGGAAATGGCCTTAAGCTGAGACAGGGGAGATTAAGCATATTTTTTTATAAAAAAATTTTCACTATTATCATAGTCAGGCACTGGAATAGGTTGCCCAGGGAGGTGGTAGAGTCACTATCCCTAGAAGTATCTAAGATGCATCTGGATCTGGCACTGGGTGATATGGTTTAAGTTTTAAGGGTTACAGTGGTAGACCTAGGTTGACAGTTGGATTGGGTGATCTTAAACGCCTTAAGCTGAGACAGGGGAGATTAAGCATATTTTTTTATAAAAAAATTTTCACTATTATCATAGTCAGGCACTGGAATAGGTTGCCCAGGGAGGTGGTAGAGTCACTATCCCTAGAAGTATCTAAGATGCATCTGGATCTGGCACTGGGTGATATGGTTTAAGTTTTAAGGGTTACAGTGGTAGACCTAGGTTGACAGTTGGATTGGGTGATCTTAAACTTCTCTTTCAACCTTGATGATTCTATGATTCTATGACCAGATACTAGGCCAGTCTGTCTGCTCTGAGAAGGGAGAAAATGACCTAATTTTTACTGTAATTGAGCATTTGGTTCAAATACAATCCCTTTGCCTTTACTCTTGTCAGAGAAATAATATGGAGTACACAAACCATCCCAGCAGAAATATGGTGTGTTCTGGAGCTCCTTGGCTGAAGGATGAATCTGGCACAATAAAGTATAGATGAGAAAACCTTCTAATCTGCTCTTTTCTGTCTGTGAGCTGTCAAGAATATGGAATTACCAAACTTATTTCTGCAATTTAGTCCCCTTTCCTTCTCAATGTAGAATTTTACTCTACTTAAGAATGACCTCACTCTCCTAAGAGAGTGTTTTAAAACAAAAGATTCAAACATTGACACGAGTTTGCTCAGCTCAGATAGCACATGCAAAACACTGGATAGGAATATTTTGCAAATATTTCAGTATATAACTCTTCTTCTTAATAAATGCAGGTTTTAGTAGCATATGCTCCTGCCTGAAACCTTGTGGTTTTCCAGTAAAGAGAAACAAAGGAAGGTGTCCCTGCGGGAGTTGGAATGAGATGACCTTTAAGGTCCCTTCCAACCTAAACCATTCTATGAGGTTTTCTGGGGCGAATTATTGGATGTAATAGAAGTTTTATCACTTGGAAACTGCATTTAGTAGGGAAAACACCTGACCTGGGCACTACAGACCTTTAAATCATAATGAAGTCGTCTGCCCAGCTAGATCAAGTTGAAAAGGTTTAATTATGCCGATTTTACAGCAAACCACGAGTAGGAGGCAAACTCTCGGCAAGATTCTGGCCTAGCAGGATGAGCACAGTGACATCAGGCATGATATGGGTAGTGTTTCTGATTTGAATTGCTCAGTCTTGGGAACAGTGTTGAAAGGCCATCTGCTGTGAAGGCAAGCCACAAAAGCCCTGAGACAGTTCTGGGATAGATCAGGCAACAAACTGATTGACTTACCAATCACAAGAACGGAGGAGGCACATGAGTGTATTAAATAAGATCTTCAGCTCTAATTTTATTTTTCTAGACTGATGCACCTTTCCTGCTTTGCATGTTAAGAACTCTGTTTCCAAGACCTGTGCCACTCTATTTCACATATGTCATTCACTAACCCAAAACCCCCATGAAGACTGGAACTCAATCATAGGCCTCTCAAGAAGAAGGTAGTTTCACTGTGAATGCTTTGGAGAGCTGCTCATAGTTTTTTCCAACACTATGTAAGGATTGTCTAGGAAAATGTTTATGTTTGGTCAAAAATATTAATCACCTTTTGCAAAGCAAAACCAAATCACATGGAATTATACTTAGTGATACCATAGTGATTTTATTTTGTGCATTTCATAGATCATAAATTGCCTCAGAACATGTCAAGAATGTTTAAGGGCTTTTATTTTACAGCTAGTTACTAATAAGAAATAATTGTAGTCCCACTGGATAGCTTCCTGGATATATTCTTTCTTTCAGCATTAACAATAATTATACTTTAAAAGTGAGATAATTTTACATTCCAAAAGGTATTTGAAGTCAATGAACCGAGTGGATACAAAGCAATATGAACTGACAATAATATCTGTTGTTAGACAGATATGATTACAAAGGAAACAGGTGCAAATTGCCACATTATATAGATTTTATGGAAGTCTCTAACACATTTTGACCAAGGGGTCCAAAAGTAGTGAAACAAAAAAAAGGATAAAACCATGGTGAGTATCTAAGAAAGAAACTGAGATGATGACACTTCAGTGGCAGTTTCCAGGATTCTGGAAATAAAGTTATGAAATACTTAGAAAGGACAAAATTACAGTTTCAAAAGATACTTTTGTGTAGTTTACTATTAAAATAATCTTTCTGATAGAAATACAGATTTCAGAAAATGAATCTCTCTGGAACTCCTTTGCTTTTTGAAATCATTGATAAGACTATCAATTTCCCTCTGTTTACTGTGGGAGTACTTCAACTGTGCATAAAAAAGTGTGATGGGAATTCTTGAAGCCAAGCCTTGAAATGTCCCATATCACACCCCTCACTTCAAACACTGAAGCCTTTTCTGTAGTCACAGTTAGATGAAGTCACACAGGTGTAGCTGTAGCTCCAAGACAGTTAAATATTTCTGACCCCTAAGTCAGAATTTACAAACTGGCATACTTCAAACTGCACAAATATAATTAATGTACTCCAACTTCATACATGTCAAGTATCCCATGAAGAAGAGCTGGCAAACATACAGCTCTGGACAAGAAACAGCTGAGTGCTCAAATGGGACATATAGAGATCTTTCTGCTATTTGCAATTCAAGAATAAAATAAACGAATCAGAAAGCATTGGATGCTCTTGTTCAGGAACAACATTTAAAAAAATGAGTGCATCAATCCCTTGCTTGTAAATAGAACTTTGCAGCCGTGAATTGGAAATGACACAGTGACAGCAAATAAAACAACGTGGGTTCTTTTTCTCAGAGAGCTGCTCATGTCTAAGTAGAATGATGATATTTTCTATATCATTAGTGTTAACTTGGTTAACTAATATAAATGTATGTGTGGAATGCTATTTCTTATTGTTGCAGATTGATTAAATAGCTTAATAATATCTTTTTCATTAATTCCTTCCTTTCTGGAAGGAAATGGGAGACCTGGCTACACTGGGTATGGAGAAGGCTGAGGTTCTCAATGACTTCTATGCCTCAGCCTTCAATCACAAGTACTCCAGCCATGCCACTCAAGTCAAGAAAGGCAAA
Organism: Acanthisitta chloris; assembly: GCF_000695815.1. NCBI lineage: Eukaryota > Metazoa > Chordata > Aves > Passeriformes > Acanthisittidae > Acanthisitta > Acanthisitta chloris. The sequence goes on along the minus strand of NW_008666573.1, from coordinate 13,520 downwards.
TGCAGTCACTGGAAGCATGAAGCTCAAGCCCACTGTAGAAGAGAATCAGATTCAAGATCATCTAAGGAACCTGAAAGTACACAAATCCATGGAAGCTGATGCAATTCATCTGTGGGTCCTGAGAGAATTGGCAGATGAAGTTGCTAAACCATTATCCATCATTTTTGAAAAATTGTGGCAGTCACATCAAGTGCCAGAGAACTGGACAAAGGGAAATATAACTCCCATTTTTAAAGAGGGGAAAGTGGAAGACCTGGGGAACTGCAGACCAGTCAGTCTCACCTCTGTGCCAGGCAAGTTTATGGAGCACATTCTCCTGGAAACTATGCTAAGGGACGTGGAAAACAAAGAGGTGACTGGTAAAGGCCAACATAGCTTTACGAAAGGGAAATCATACCTAACAAATCTAATGACCTTCTATAACAGGGCTACAGCACTGGTGCACAGCAGCAGTGCAAATGACATCATCTACCTGGACTTATGCAAAGCATTTCTCACCATCCCACATGACATCCTTGTCCCCAAATTGGAAAGATACAGATTTGATGGATGGCAGATAAAGAACTGTCTGGATGGCTGTATGAAAAGTGTTGTGATCAATGGCTAATTGTCCACATGGAGACCAGTGACAAGTGGTGTCCCTCAGGAGTTAGTGCTAGGGCCAATACTATTCAACATCTTTGCTGGCAACACGGACATTGGGATCAAGTGCACTTCTAGCAAGTTCACTGAGGACACCAAGCTGTGTGGGGCAGTCAACAGGCTGGAGGAAAGCAATGCCACCCACAGAGACCTTAACAGGCTTGAGAGGTGGACCAATGCAAAGCTCATGAAGTTCAACAAAGCAAAGTGCAAGATCCTACACGTGGGTGTCAGAGTAACCCCAAGCATACCTACAGAATGGGCAGAGATTTGATAGAGAATAGACCTGTGGAGAAGGACTTGGGGGCGATGGTTGGCGAAAAACTCACCATGAGCCAGCAGGATGCGCTCACAGCCCAGAAAGCCAACCAAATACAGGGCTGCATCAAAAGGAGCGTGGGCAGCAGGTCAAAGGAGGTGATTCCCCCCTCTCTACTCTGCTCTTGTGAGACCCGTATCTGGCGTACTGTGCACAGTTCTGGTGTCCCCAACATAAGAAGGACATGGAACTGTTGGAGCAAGTCAAGATGAGGGCCACGAAGTTGATAAGAGGACCAGAGCACCTCATTACAAAGACAGGCTGGGAAAGTTGAGGCTGTTTAGCCTGGAGAAGAGAAGGTTGCATAGCAACATTCCAGGCTCTGAAGAGGGCCTACAGGGAAGATAGAGAGGTACTCTTCATCAGGAACTGTAGTGATAGAACAAGGAATAATGGGTACAAACTGAAAGGGGGAAAATTGAAATCAGATATTAG
>NW_008666573.1:8969-12072 GCF_000695815.1 Acanthisitta chloris | reverse complement strand
AGATACTGGCACAGGTTGCGCAGGGAGCTTGTGGATGCCCCACCCCTGGCACTGTTCAAGGCCAGGCTGGATAAGACCTTGGGCAACCTGGTCTAGCAGTAGGTGTTCCTGGCCATGGCAGGGTTGGGGTGAGACTAGATGATCTAGAAAACCTCAAACTTTTTTCTTTAGTTCTGCAAGTCATGCAACCTACATGCCTTTGAATAGGATTTTCTACCAGGAACTGGAATTTTATACCAGCAGTTGGAATTTTTTGAAGTCAAAAGAGGCTGACTAGAAATATTGTGGGAGATACGTATCATTGCATGCACAGTGGTCTGGGTAATATTACAATAAAATTTGTTTTTTATTTAATTGCTGTTTAAACCTAGAGTCCTTTCTGCCCTACACTTCCAAACCATCGATTTTTATTCTGCAGATCTCTTTTGGATGAAGGTAACTTTGCCTTAATACAACTAAGGTATAGGTTAGGAGATTACACCCTGTATTCTAACAAGAAGCAGAAAATGCACAAAAGGATCATGGATTTTTTCATCAAATAATAGGAGAAAAGAGTGCACTAGAGGAGCTTCTAAAAACTGCACATATGAATGAATTGGCTCCAACTACTCTAAATATGACTTTTACAGTAAAGATTATAATTTTATAGTTAATACTATAGTTAAATTCTTATGAAGGCAACCCATACAGCAAGTGCAATTTCTTTACAAGTTAATAATTCTGAGTTGACAGAAATGCAAGCTTATATGTAGTTAATGCTAAACCGAACACAGTAGTGAAATACTGCATGACAAAGAACTCATCAGCGAAATCCTCAATGAGCTTTGGCTAAGATATCTCAGTTGCCACTAGGTGGCACGAGTTCATTTAAATTGTATAAATTACACAATTTTACAGCTTGAAAATATTTTGATCTGAATTCTGAAATTATGCACAAATTACGACTTTGTGAGATTCTTTTTATAATTAGTTTCCCAAGAATGAGCAAATATAACATAGTAAATATAACAAGCATACATTTTTTGTTTTACTCTCTGGAAGTTTTTGACATAGAGGAAGTAACTGTCCAATTAACCTGGTTTGAAGTAAACTCTGCATATTGGGGTTGATGAACAGTAAATCTTGGTATTGTTCAAAGCAGGACTTTTGTCTAAAGCTTAAAATCTGCCAGGATGATGAAACTTGTGCATCTGAGTATTCGGTGTTATGTACATGTAAGTGGTGGTAAAATCAGATTTCTGAAATTATATTCTTAAATGATTGGTACTTCTCTGCCAATATGCTTCAGTCTGTACTCTATGTATGTTGTCCAGAAGGAAGAAAATATGTATTTGACAGCATGAAGTGACCAGAGTGAGACAGGTTTTATTGAATGAACAAAGAGCAGTGTGACCAAAGCCATGTGTACAGAGTTCAGACCTCACACTCACTTTTTTGAATCAAATCAAAATCTCTGGCATTGTATTTCAGGTGTTTTAGAGCAGGTCCTGACACTGTGTATGTGTTTGTTAAGATGAGCACATACTGAAAAAAGATGTGGGTCCTGTAAGAATATACAGATGGCAACAGCTATTGGGACCTCGGTTTAAAAGTCAACTGAAGTTATAGAAAAAGAATAATTGTTTTTTGTCAAGATTATCAAATACAGTATGTGTCAAACACAGATTTTCACTGTGAACAGTAGCATACCTCTAGGGCTTTTCATGCTTGCTCATTTTTTTTGAAGAGTAACCAGAAATAAAAAAAATGAACATAAAGAGAAACTCATGGGTCAAACAGGGACATACACATTATTCTCAGCATGCAAACAAGTTCATAACTACATGCTTCAGAACTACATCAATTACTGGATAGCACAATTTTCTGGCCATGCAACAGCATTCCCACTAGGACTAGGCTGGGGTCCCCTTGGCTCCCTGACATCTTATCACCTTTCCCATTCTGCTTGGTCTTGTGACATCTTACATTTGCCTAAATGTAAGTCAATGCATGACAAGATTTGTGCACATAAGTTAATGTAATAATGTATTTTGTGGTTGTTATTAATAAATTGTTCTCTAAATGTGATCACTAATAACAAAATTGTGCAAGCAAGACTATTTTCTGATTAGGAAGTAGATATAATTTTGTTCTGCTATAAGTGTTTTTTGAAAAACATTTAATCACTTAAATTTTATTTGAAGACATCTGCACTAGTATTTTGTGATATGAGAAATTACTTACAAACAGTCCCTCTATTTTTAAAACTTCTTCAAACCCATTGCTTTAGTTATAAAATTGAGGCCATAATTATGCAGATGATTAGGAAAGAAGCAGAAAGCTTACAAAATCTTCACAATCTAATTGTTAGTAGTCAAGACAGCAAGCCAAAAGAGATGGAGAAAAAGAGTGAAATTAGTCCATTAGCATAGTCAAGTGTAAGCCTTTTTAACTCAGTCAAAAACCTAAAAAAAGTATATGAGGCACCTTTTTGCTGCCAGCCTTTGGAAAGGTGTACGATTTGAGTCTTGAGATAATTCCACCTCTTGCACAATTCTAGAAACCACAATGTCAAAGAGGAACAGTAAATGTGTCGTGAAAATAGCTAAAAGGTATTGTACAAAACAGACATACTGTAAAAGAACAAAACACTCCCAACCTTTCTGTTGTGTGTGTTTGCAAGTACATATACGATGCATCAAACAAATGCAGTATAGGAAATCTTAGTACTCAATTTTCATTCAAGTATATTACTCTCAAACCGTCCTGAATTTGTAGCTATACCTGAGGGCAGTTTTTAAATTCAAGGACATTGTCCTTTCCCCAGATCTTGTGTACAGTATATTTCTCCTGCTTCTGTTATTGAATTTCAGCCACCCCTCAACATATTTAACAGTTTAAATCAGTGTCTGGAAGTATCACTAAGGTATGAAGCAAGATTTGAAGCACACCTTGGTCTTAGAAAAAACAATGTGGTTATTGAAGCAAAAAGCACACAAACAGATATTAATTCCAAACAAAAATGAACAGGCTTTACATTGAACACATGCTCTTATGTTCTGTATGAAGATACTTTTAAAAGGTAAGTACATATGTTTTCCAAAGATACATTAATTTAATTAAG
>NW_008666573.1:0-8946 GCF_000695815.1 Acanthisitta chloris | reverse complement strand
TTCCTGAGGGGTCATACCTGACTAATTAAAACTGTGATGTAGTACTTAGTGATCAAACATTTAGACCGATGCTGAAGTTGAAATAACAATCTGAACCACATCCTCAGTCACTTTAAGTGGCCTTCATACTGACAGAGTTAGATGTTCTCAACTGTTTAGCAGTCTATTTGGACATTTTTCTTTTCTGAAAAGATATCTTTGCTATTGGATTGGATTGGTATTTTCCCTAGCTTTCTTTTAAAATGGAATGTCAGATTTCACATAAAAAAGGTATATTTTGTTTCAAAACACCAAGGATAGCCATGCAGTCCCTGTTGTTGCTGGAAGAACAGAAATCTTTTTGATGCTTGACATTCTTCATAGCTGTGATACATAAAAATTCAGTTACTGCATACTGAAAAAGTTTACTGAGTCAGCTATTTCCTTTTACTTCAGAAAATTCTCTTTCCATATTTATTCCATGGGAATAAATGAAACATGAAGTACTTCTTAGCTACAATTTTGTATCACATAAATTCTCTAAGAAGTTAAGTGCTCCTTTACACATGCTGGGCATGGTCCATTATACTTTTCCAACAAGAGTAGCTCCCAGCACTTGAGTAAGCAACCATCTGTACTGTTCTGATGGCAATACTGCTTAACTCACATGTTTGTATTAGACATACAAATGCATGCTGAGATGAATACTTAATCAGGGATGGCAACAGTACTAGTCTAAAGCTAGGCTGTACTTATAAAGTTTAGATTTATTACTACTATCTAATAAATTGCAATTAAGCAAATAAAGTATTGTAAAAGGTTAACACGAGAATTAAGGAAGTGGCCAGAAATTGACAGTTTCACTGTACTGTCAACAACTGGAGAACTAAACTAAAGGCCCATATCAAAACTTCCTCTGCAGATTTAAGTACACATTGGGATGAATTGCAGGGAGAAAAGTGTAATTTACAAAGTTAAAGGAGATCAAAATCACCTAAAATCTAGTCATGGAGCCCCTGGTGAAAGGCAAAAGTCCTAGCCCATACATGTTCTGGGAGAAGCAAGAACTGGAACTCTCCATATTCTGCATGGGGAAATTACCTTCAATACAGGCTTTTAGTGTAAAGTCCTTCCTTTTGTAGAGGAAGCATGTAAGTACCACTAAAAATGATATGCCCATATTTCAGAGAAAGGGCAAGAAACATTAACATTTTGTTACTCCAAGGTTGTTCATGGAGCAATACCAAATACTACACAAATCCCTTCCCTGATGTAAATTTTACTCCGAGCCCTTAAATACCAACAGCCTGCAGTTAAACTAGCTGGACAGTCTGCCTTGCATATCATCCAGAAGATCTTTCTACAGTGTTTATATATTTTCTTAGCTTCAGCATAACTTCAGATTTGGGAACGCTAAGGCTATTACATTAAGCCTGTGGAATATCACCAGTGTATTCAAGTCTGTAATAATAAAATTTTAAAAAAGTAAAAAAATTGGTCTGAATGAGATCACCAGTATTAGAGTATTGCTTAGAACTGGCCATTCCCCTCCTTTCTTCACCTGTTAATCATGTTCTGTTCCTCTACTCTGTCTCTCTTGCTTCTTTATTATAATCAGTCTTTTCTCACAAGTCATGATCATACCTGTTGTCTTGCTCTGGATTATCACCAGTTGGACAACATTCTTTGGTGCAGTGTCAAAAACTGGTAAAAGTATTGCAGATGAGACATTACCAGTCTTGAACAAGCTGGAAACACTCTTGATGTTTCCCTTTACCAGCATGATGCTTGCTGGTTTTCGTTCCTGTTCTGATTCATTATAGGCATCACATCCTCTGGAAAACTGTCTCTGCTCGCCATTCCGCTTTCTACATCTGACTATTAGAAGTGAAGTTTCTTGCACTAGTTTGTACTGAACTTCACCCTTTTTCTTTCCAACACATTTCTCCAATTCATCACAACTATTCTGAAACCAAATTCAACCATTCACAATCCTCATTTACTTATTTTGGCAATCCTTTTTGTAAAATAAAAATATACTCAGTACTTTAGAAATATCAGAAACTTAAATCTAAAGTGTAAATAAGGTGAAGACAGATTGCACATCCTTCACAGAAGATTGTATTTGTATTTTGTTTGTTCTTTTCAGGATTTGTTTTTGGTTTTGTAATCTGAATCATTGCATTTCAGGCACGTGGAAGAACTTCATGAGTGGTCTTCCATGAATTACTGCTTTTGCACAAATATATTAATGTGTGAGAACCTGGCAATATAAAGTGAAGCCTCTGAGCTCCATAAATAGTAACATTATTTTTAAATTTTCCACTTTCTGTGTTTATGTTTATACTACAGGGAAGTAATTTAGCAAGCTCATTTTATAAACCACCAGATTTCATTTTTAAGAAATTCAGAATGTCAAACATATTGAAGTGTTAAACAATATTTTAGTAGACTATTTGCAAAATAGGCACTCTCACTTAGCTTTAGTTCTTTTTCTTTTACCTATCATGACAAGTCTTAAGCAGCAGTAGTTAAATTTATACTTAAACTGAAATTTTCTATGAATTTTATGAAATATACATACTATTCCCACAGTGAATATGCTTCCTCCATCTCTCTGTGTGTATACCAGATGATATACATGTGGTCTCATGTGCTTAAATTTCACGGACATCCTTGTGAATGGTACTGATCCAAACCTCAAGGCAACATTCAATAAAAATGGACTGATTTTGGTTGTGTAATTTCCAATGATTTAAAGGACCACATGATTTTCAGAACTGACAGTATGAGAATGGTTGTTCACAGACCTGCAGGGACTCAACAGTACTGAAATAAATGCAATTGGCTAGTAGAACAAAAATATTTTTTTCTATAATGTGGGACTGCATGAAGATAATGACCTAGATGATTAGGCTTTCCAGGCAGTGTTGAAACAACTAAATTAAACTGCCTATTTCAGATAAGAACAACTACATCTGAATGAGACAGTGTTACACATCAGACCTCACATGGCTCCTCTAATCAGTGGGCTCTAAGAAATCTGGCAATTACAGCAACAGGTAGGCTTGCTCACTCTTGATGGAGTTGATGAAAGAACCACCTCTAATTCACTGCGCAAGAAATCAAACCCTTGTACAAAGTTCAAAGTTACCTGCACACACCAAATACAAAAATAAATCGAACCTCCATTTCTGCTTAGGCCACCAGATTCTCAAAGTGAACAATGTAAACAACACAGTATCTTTCCTCCTAGGTTGGTACAATCACTATAGAACATGACTATCAGTGAGGCTTTTTGCCTATGAAAAATACTGGGTTTTCACATACATTATATATATAAAAGTTCACAAAATTAAATGATGACTAGCACATGCTAAACACTGATGAAAGCAATACCATGCTAGAATCTGTTCAGCCTCTTTTCTACTTAGTGCCTAAATTCCTAGAAAAACAAACTCACTACTGCAATAATTTCCACAAATTAGGATTCCCAGAGTAACATGTCACTCTAAGCCTTCTCAAATGAATGCTACTGCTATATCACCACCCACGCTTACCTTAGAAAGTGTTCCAGGAGGAGAAGAATGAGCATTTAACCCAAAATTATCTGTAAAAGAAACAAATATAGAAGGATACTGAGCAAGGTGAGACATTCATGTAAGAAACAGAATTTTATATAGGGGTCAATTTTCTAGTTTTTAAAACACATTACAGTGTTTGTTTTAGACCATTTTCTTTGCTTTTGTCTTTAATGTGCAGCAGACTCCAGTAATTGCTGCCACAGCGACAAAAGTATGTGCAGTGCCTAAATTATTCAAAGGAGCAGAAAATGTACGAGTGGAAAAAGTATGTAATGATTCAAAGGAGTGGAAAAAGTCAAAAATTAAGGGTTGGACTTGATGATCTTAGAGGCCTTTACCAGCGCAAATAATTCTATGATTCTATTCTATTATTCCATATACTCTCACCCTGGCACTGATGTCCAATTAGAATGAAAGAAGAAGGCCTTAGAGAGAGAATGCCACTTCTGGATGAGTACAAGTATAGACACAACAGTCAGAAGGATCTCTTTTCCCCTTTCCGTCAGGGCAAGAGGGAGAACAAGGTCTCTTCGGTATTTACTATGATATTAATGAAGACAGAGGATAAAAAGCACACCGGACCTCAGGACACTTCCCCCCACCCTATCCCCTTCCTTCACCCAAATTATCAAGGAATGCTTCTCTGACCCCCATTTCCAGCATTGGATGCAGCCAGTCCCTTGTTACTCCCTACTTTCCCCAACATACGAAATAACTCTTCATTTGCCAGCAACTCACCTGTTGGGTGCACAACTCACTGAACCCACCCTGAATGCCCATAGCATCGCTGATGACATGCCTCCTTTGGCTTGCAGTAATGCCAGGAAGACCACCTTGTCTTAGTAACATGTAAGTAACATGCACTGCCATGTTGAGTTTCAAAGCACATTTCAGATCTGACATGAATTTAGAGCCAGCAATAATCCGAGTTGGTTGCCTTAAGCAACAGGATCTGCCTCTATCCTGCATGATCTGACAGATCTTAACTCATCTGAAAAATGGAAAATCTGCACCCATCTACATGGCAAGTGGAAAAATAAATGCATCTTTATCATCGTTATCATGACTGTTTATATATAAAAAAGCGATAGGAATAACTCACCATTTTCTGAGCCAACTTGTGGGCAGGGAATGGTAAGAACCCTTAATAATCCATCTGGTTTGTATGAATAATGCTCAACTAACTAGCAGAATGAGAAGAGAGAAAAAAAGCGAGAATGAGCCAACAAGATATGAAAAGGTAAGGGAGGTATAAATAAATATAGTGTCTCTTCAGAACTGTGTGCATATGTACAATGATTGATATATATTACAGCAAATGACTTGGGTATAGAGATGATTTTAACTGCACATTGTTACCTCACCTTTACTTGTACTTAGCAGGCATGCATGTTTCTGAAGTAACCTTGTGGATGAATCCTGAACGTGTTCCAGGAATTGGATTTGCAAAACTCAGCATTACACACCTGGTTCTGCTAATAATGAGCTTCATAACTCACTTTTTGTTTTTTTTCATTACTTTTTGGGCTATAATTACAGTGCAAGAATTGTCCTAATATGCAATGCTTTCTTTGAACCTCAAAGTCAGAATGGGAGGAACACAGTTAATAAATATATAGTATCAATAGTAGTGGCCACTTTTGTTCCAGGATTGTCCTCTTCACATCATTTTGTTACAGGTTTGTTACTGCTATTTTCACTTTGCTGCATATGGGTAAGAAAGGAGAGGGTCTGTGAATGTAAGAGTTGTAGACATGTTCACAAAAATTGGAAGATAGCACACCTACTGTTAAATTTGCGGTGACACCAGGAAAGAAATATGTGGGACATTTACAGAAAGGCTGAGAATTCATTATATGCAACTAAAGACTTGCATTTTAGATTTGTGACTCACTTTACTTGCTTCAATAGTTTTGTAAGCAAGAGGACATAAGAGATTTATGCTGGGGTTTCAATTCCCTTAATATTTTCAATTTACACAGTCATTTCACCAGTATCCAGTTGTAGTATCAACTGTGGTATAGTCAACTATGCACTTCTTAGCTGCTTAATCTTTACTAGGGTTCAGACTTATTTTGGTGGTAAACTGCAGCAAACTTTGCTTTTGCAGACTTTAAAGTAGAGAATTTCAAGGCTAAAGACTGCATTATGTGTACAGCATCTTAAACCATCCCCTTTGTGCTCCCTAGAATTCTGTGTGTTACTGTCATAAAGGAAGTTAGAAAAAAAAATATGCCATAGTCATTATTGAATATTGTATACTGTAGCCACTATTGATTGTGGTCACTTGCAAATGCAAATGGACTTCCATACTAGAGAATGTTCAGCACTTTTGAACTTGACCGAATTGCAACATCACATTTAAAATTTTTAAAACTCTCAACACTTATGTAGCTTTCTACATCAACACCTATTTTCTTCATGCATAGAAACCACACATAGTTGGAAACATGAAAAATAACCTGCCAAAACATGTTTTAGCCGAAGACTATTGTCACACAGCAAAATAAAACAAGCTGCATTAGTCAGTTACATGGAAATGTGAAGACAGATATCCACATGATACAAATTTAACAGACCTGCCAGAGGGTGTCAAATCTTTTTCCATCCGGTATGGAGAGCTTCCCTGTCTTATCTCTGTCAATACGGTAATGCAGTACTTTTCCATCATTTAGGAGACACAGGGCATAGGAACCATTGCTGTCCCTTTCGCGGATGCTGTAGGAATAAGAAAGATTTTTAGGGTTACACTTCACTAGGAATGAGCATTCTTTTTCAAATCACCCTTTCCTTAAAGCTATTGAATGAAAAGAACCCCAACAAAATCACCACTGCAAATTCCCAAGACATTTTGTTAAGCCTTTCATTTATTTATTGGTGTAATTAATTTTCCAGTAAATTCCCTAAAGTTTCTCATTTTTGCCCATAAAGGCAAAGAGATTTTTTATCTGAAAATAGACAATCCATGATGTGAGGCTCTTTCCTAGGGAGCTACAGAACTCTGTGCAGTGCCTAAAGCACTCTCTGAGCAAGTATGTGTTTGAAAGCATACATTAATGCTTTGTTGCAGATTTCACCTAAAATTCACATGAAACTTCAATATGGTATCGGGGTATAATATCTGGTCTAAACTTCACCATGGAGTGGTCAGGGAATACATTATAAAAACTTCATCTAAAATTCATAGGTAAGCAGGATGATCTCCTGCTTCCAGGAGACCTGCAAGCACCATCTGAGATGCCTATAAAGTGAGGCAGAGCTGTTTTATGTGTACTCAGGGCTAGCTGACCCTGAGACCAGTGTGTTCTGGTGACTGGACCCAAATAGATACGTATTTGCTATTAGATCCATCATAGTACAGCATTTCTGAGTTTAGAAAGCAGGCTTGTTCTTTCGGTTTGAGTTGCCCATGTCCTCTTCCTGGTGACAGCAAGATAGCAATAGAGTTAGACTAAAATTGTCTGTTTTTTGGTTTTTTTTTGTTTTTAGTGAAACACCCAGATTCTGCAACACCAAAACACTTCTTGTTCCAGTGTGCCCTGAAATCAACTCACTCTTCCTTGAATTTTTCAACAGCCCTGAAAAGAAATATAGCTGCATATGCTCACTTAAGGTGTTAAGAAGCTTTGCCAGTGCAACACTAACACTTGTTATCATATCTCAGAAGATTTCAGAGGTAAGCATTAAATTCTGCTCCTCAGCTGACTCATTCAAGTCTGAAGTTCAGTCTGAACTACTCATGTTTTTAAGCAGAGTGATTCTGGTTGCCTAAGATGTGAACAGGACACTGGCTCAAGGAAAAGCAAAGTAGAGCCAGTGTTTTGTTTTCTGAACCCAAAGTAACTTGCCTGTTTCTAAAGTAACTAGAAACAAACTGTGGTTTTTCATGACGTGCAGGTATTTTCTCAGCATGCTGATTTCCTGTGCTGACTGACCAGTGAAGAACAACAATTCTGCTAAAATGAGGAGTGACTTTTACTTTGTCTTCCTCTGACTTGCCCTAAGCAAATAAGGTTTAGAAAATTATTTTCTGAATAGCAGGCATTGCTTCTAAAACACAAACTAATGGCATTTCATTGCAATCAGACTTCTCTTCAGAATACACCACAAGTAACACTATGGAAATGCAATGGATTGTTCTTCAGTAACAAATGTCCTTCATCTTTCAGATGAGGAAATGTTAGCTCCAATGCTATTAGCTCTACTGAAACTGATTCTTATCCACAAGAGTCATTACTATCACAAGAGGCACTTGTAAACATTGCACCCACGGGATAGAAGAGTCCTGATTTATAAAGACTGTGGCACAGATCTAAACAGCTCTATCACTATTCAGTGCAGGATCGAGGCCAAGTGCAGGTTCTAGTTGTATTTCTGAGCTTTTCCTTCCCCCAATCCAACAGCTACATAACTATAAAGACATCTGCAGTTCACAGTCATGGTAACTTCTGTCAGCTCTATTACTGTGCATCCTGAAAAATTTAAATCTTCAGTCTAACACTTATGATTGACCAGAGTCCTGAGGGAGCTGCCTTCTCTTAGGTTTATGGAGCAGGTGATTTTTTAAACTGTAGCCAGTCGACTTCAGCACAATCTGGATACCCACAAAACACAAAACCAGGAGGTACTACTATCTTCCAAAACACGTCTGAAGAGCAGAAGTACCAAATGCATTGAAGCAACAGCCTTAGTTCTGGTTTTGGCAAACGGATTCATTACTGGTCCAAAAAGGACCCTCATGAAGCTTACCATTACAGTCCAAACCAAAAACTTTTACTGCCTCTGGTGACATGTATTGACACAGATCATGTTTGACAATTTAATTTTGGTTTTGTTGACTGTGATGATAATGGCTGTCTGGGTTAGGCTAAGCCTCCAGAACTCCAGCTGGATAGCAGTATCCAGTACCTTACAGTTACTGTAAAAATAGAATAAAATGAAAAGGCTGTTCAAACTGAAAGATTATAAACTGAAACCTGTTTGAGTGGAAATCAAGGTTTTCACATCATCTTAATGGTGCTGCCTATACTACACAGGGTTGTCACATCAGATATGAGAGGTCTCTTCACATATGGAACTTTGCTTTTATGAAAAGTAATAATTTTCAGAATGTTGAGAAAAAAACGCCAAAATTGTAAATGCACTATTTGCTTTACTGTGCTCTGAATTAAACACGATATTTGCAGTTCTTCAATACAAACTGAAAACGAAAAAAGTCTCCATTTCAAAAAGCTATACTATTTTTACAAAAAGCATTTTTCCAAAGAAGGAAGCCAGCAGTGAAATATCACCTGACCTTCCATTTCATGCCATTGTAGAGATCTACAAATGTACAGAAGAAAAACATAAAATGATAATAAGCATCTGTAAATAAACAAATAAT
>NW_008666572.1:45625-52844 GCF_000695815.1 Acanthisitta chloris | reverse complement strand
TTAGGAAAAAGTTTTTCCCTGTGAAGGCGGTGAGACGCTGGCACAGATTGCCCAGGGAGGCTTGGGCTGCCTCAACCCTTCGCAGTGTTCCGAGCCAGGTTGGATCAAGCCTTAAGCAATCTGCTCTGATGGGAGGTGTCCTACCAGGGCATGGAGTTGAGGCTGGATAATTTCTAAACTCCGTCTCTACCCCTAAAGTTCTGTGATTCTGTGAGTCTGTTCTCATGTCTGAGTCCCTGAGTGGAGATGCTGAGCTTACCCCAGAGTCACAAACAACTCAAGCAGAGCAACTGAACACATCTCCTAATTTTGTTCACTCCTTGACACCTCACTTACCTGACCTGTTCTTGTCTTGTCATTTTTGATGCTCTCTGTCAACAAGTATTGTGTCTTGATGCCTCCAGCGCATAGTCTTCTCCCCCTGCAGCCTTCCAGCTCCAGCCACCAGTGGCTGCTGGGATGGAAGGAGATGCCCCTTGGCCATGGGACATGAGCTCTGTGTCCTGGTACAGATCAGGGCTCACTGTTGGTGCTCAGCTGCAGGTTACAGCCGGTACACGAGCACCAATGTCCGTGCATGGAACAGAGCCTTCCTCCCCTCAGTGCCCTGTTCCCCGTGGCTTTAGGTGCCTTCCACTTGTTATTTTTGCCTGTCTAATTCCACCCTCAGCCACACTGTGTTTGTGCCCATGTTCCTGTTCAAACACCTGATTTCTCTGCCCAGGTACCTGTGAGTTCCCACGGGCTGCCCGAGGGTTCCTGGCTTGGCACTCAGGGCAGCGTGTGCAGGTGCTGCTGGTTGCTCTGCCTCACATGGTGTTACAAACACGGGTAATTCAGCAAACCGAGGTCTCTGCCCCGTTATTTAAAGTCTAAGTCCTTCACCGCTCTCATTTAGAGTCTAAGAGTCCAGAAGGAAGCCTGAGAGCATAATGATTACAGACTGTGCCATGTATGAACTGCACAGAATCCATTGTCAGTGTCAGAGTTTCCAGGTCTTTGGAGTAGAGTTCTCCCCTCCCTCCACTCTGCAGTGAGAGTTTATGTGTTAAGAACATTAATCTCCTGTAGCTGAAAGTCTTTCATTCATTTCCTCTTTAAAACCTGCCTTTTAACATACTTCTCCTCCCATGAATAGCTGCACTGCTAATATTTGTTCCTGTTTCTTTTGGTACAGCTTTCAGAGCTGCAGCATTGGTGTCCTGCCACTAAGGGGTACAGAAACAATTCATCTTCTCCCTGTTTTATCCTCTGTGCTCAGCCCCTTCCTTGGGGACTGGGGTGAGGGAGATCACACTCTGGCCGTGGCTGTTTCTGAACCCAAAGTACACCTGTAGTAGGAAAAGGGGAAAGAGAAGTCTGTGTGAACACTTAGTGAATGAAACCATAAAAACATGCCTAAAATGGAAAAACAATTAATTTGAAAGCATTTTATTTGTGCCCCTTCCCTAAGAAATCATGTAGGAAGGAGTTTACTGCTCACCAGAGCAACCATAGCTTGAGGAGTCAGAATGGAAGCAGCAGTCCCTGACACATTTGGGTTATTGTTTCAGCTCTGTCAGAAGGAAATGCCCTTTGTGGACTATCAGTGTTTTAAATGGCCTCTCCCAGACATACAGCTCAATTTTATCTCAGCTCTGTGTGGCACTGCAGATACTGCTCAAGAGTCTGACTACAGAGGTGTTTCTTTCCTCTCTGTGCTGTTACTCAGACCTGTTGGTGTGTTTTCAAAGGGTGAAAAGGTGTGAGCTTATTGCCAAAATGACAGCAAAGTAGGGTGACTTGTGCTCTTCCCCTTTCCCTCTCCCCTCACAGCTGGTTTGGAGTGTGACCTTTGCACGATGCACTGTAGTTCTGTTCTGCATCTTGTGATTTGCAGCAACAGCTTACTTTTTCCTGCAAAAATGTCTATAGGAGATTTTCCATTCTGTTGGGCCACAAAAGAACTCTGCAAAGAGCCACATTTCCTCAGCTGGTTGTGTGCCCAGGGTGCGGAACTGATGGGTTCCATCTCAGCCAAACTCACTTTTAGGGCTGGTCAGTGGTGTGTGCATGGGCTGGTCATTGTGTTTGTGTGTGTGTCATCTGGTTAGCTGTGTATGTGGGATCATCCCATCCATGCCCTGTGGTGTGAATGGGGACATGTGGTGCGAATGGGGACAGAGGGTCTTCCCTAGGTGTTTGGGAGCTGGAGGTCCTTGTGTCCTGCCCGGGCTGGGGGTGTGCTGGCACAGAGCTCCCACTCTCGTCCCCTCTGCCCAGCACAGCCAGGCCACAGGGCTGGGGCCTTGGTGTGCCTTAGAGGGAAAGATGGACGGATAGGGCAGTGCGGGGTCACAGTGGAGTTGAGTCCAGTCTCTGTGTGTTCATGTCTGTGGTGCTGAGCCTCTTTGTGGGCTGGTTTCCCCTGGAGCTCTGCCCTGCTGAGCGCTATGCTTTGGGGGTTCTCCTGTGATTTGGGGGGATTTTCCTGTGATTTGGGGAGTTCCCCTGTGATTTGGGAGGGGTTCTCCTGTGATTTGGGAGTTTTCCTGTAATTTGGGTTGTTCTCCTGAGATTTGGTGCGTCTCTTCTCGCCTTGTGTTCACTGGAACCTGCCATTCCTGTGGAGTGCCGGGAGCAGTTTATGCCTGAGCTACTGCAGCAGAGCACACCCCGGGAGTGGGGACCTGC
Organism: Acanthisitta chloris; assembly: GCF_000695815.1. NCBI lineage: Eukaryota > Metazoa > Chordata > Aves > Passeriformes > Acanthisittidae > Acanthisitta > Acanthisitta chloris. Next base: position 50,171 of record NW_008666572.1, on the reverse strand, counting down.
TGCGGGGATCCTCCTACCCCTGGAACATACAGCACAGGCATGTGGGTGTTTTGATTAAAGAGAAAATCCTCCTCGCCGTGTGATGTGGATTCATTCGAGTCTCTTGATTGTTTAAGGAAGAAGATTAATAAAACTCCTAGAGCTCCTGTGTGGATCCGAGGAGGTCGAGGCTGAGCACCTGTAGCCTGAGCAGCCCTGGTGTCCCTGCACGTTCCATGCTGTTGTGGGCCTGGACTCCCGTTTGGACCTCCCCTGGCTGGGAGTGCTCATGGGTTTCTGCAGGAGTGACCGTGCTTACATGGTCTGTCACTTATCCACATTTTTCTCCTTCTTTTGCTGTTCTGTTAATTGCTATAAGGGGATGTTTTTCTCTACTCCTGTTATCAGTTTGGTCTCTCTTCCTCATCCCTCTTTCCTTCATTTCCTTTCTGTCTCTCACACCTGATGACAAACTCTCATAGTGCAGCTGAACATTTGAGCACTGGTGGGAACTGGTTTAATCCTTCCAAAGGAGAAGTTCAAGGTGTTCAAGCAACTAAAAATGCAGTAGGGAGTACACTGGAGACAAAGTATTGGGAGTTAAAAGGGGGAGAAGTGAAGTTTGAGGTGAGCTGCCAGGTGTAGGGGTGTGGGGAGGGGTGAGGAACCCTGTGGTACCCTAGAGGGTGCTGACCTTGCGGAGGGTGTGTGGTGTTTGGCTGCTTTTCCTCTAGAGCTCTTGCTGATGTTTCTTATTTCACACTGTATGTGGCAGTCCCACGTATCCACAACATGTCTTGGGAGACAATCATGTCATTAGCAGAGAGGGAAGAAGATAAAAGTTCTATCTGTCCGTTCCTGGAGGTTTGGGGTTCACCTTGCCAGGAGTAATGTCCTAAGAACCACGTGCACAGAGCCAGCCATCAGGGTGTGTCCTGTCACTGCTTTGGTGTGTTCTGTCACTGATCAGTGTGTTCAGTCACTGGTTTGGTGTGTCCTGTCACTGCTTTGGTGTGTTCTGTCACCATTTAGTGTATTCAGTCACCATTTAGTGTGTTCTGTCACTGTTTGTTGTGTTCAGTCACCATTTGGTATGTTCAGTCCCTGCTTTGGTGTGTTCTGTTACCATTTGGTGTGTTTGGTCACGGTTTGGTGTGTTCAGTCACCCTTTGGTGTGTTCTGTCACTGCTTTGGTGTGTTCAGTCACTGGTTTGGTATGTTCAGTCACCATTTGGTATGTTCAGTCCCTGTTTTGGTGTATTCAGTCACTGTTTAGTGTGTTCTGTCACCGTTTAGTGTGTTCTGTCACCATCTGGTGTGTTCACTCACTGGTTTGGTGTGTTCTGTCACCGTTTGGTGTGTTCAGTCACTGGTCTGTTCTACCACCTCTTGGTGTGTTCAGTCACCCTTTGGTGTGTTCACTCACTGGTTTGGTGTGTTCTGTCACTGTTTGGTGTGTTCAGTCACTGGTCTGTTCTACCACCTCTTGGTGTGTTCAGTCACCCTTTGGTGTGTTCTATCACTGGTTTGTTGTGTTCAGTCACCCTTTTGGTATGTTCAGTCCCTGCTTTGGTGTGTTCTGTCACTGTTTGGTATGTTCACTCGCTGGTTTGGTGTGTTCTGTTACCATTTGGTGGGTTCAGTCACTGATTTGGTGTGTTCAGTCACAGTTTGGTGTGTTCAGTCACCATTTGGTGTGTTCTACCACCTTTTGGTGTGTTCAGTCACCCTTTCGTGTGTTCTGTCACCGGTTTGGTGCTGGTTCTGTGCATTCCTTTGCCACCTTTGCACACGCTCAGGTGTGACACGTGGTGGTTGTTTTCCCTTCCCTTGCCCCATTTTGAAGTCTCGGTGAGGGGAATGTGACCAGGGAGCCCGAGGGGCCCGTCAGAGAAAGCAGGTTCCAGAGACAGTTACAAAGCAGCTCTTTGCCCAAGGTGGGCAGATTTCCCAGCGTTTTGCTGCCTTGCCCCGCGCTGCGTGGGCAGAGGGGGGGTGTGTGTCCTCCCTCCGAACCCGGCGGCGTCGGGAGCAGCCAAACATCCCCGGGACAAACCTTCCTCCGTCCACCCCCCTGCACCTCCGCAGCGAGGCGGGGGGTGGGGTGGGGGAAAGCTGCCAGATGCTCTCTTCGGGCTCTGTTTGAAACTCTCTGTGCGTGGTGAGACACCAGAGCCTGCTCTGCCCGGCTTGCCCCGACACTGCCCGAAGGTAAGACACCCGCCCTGGAGCTGTGCCTTGTGCTTTCGAAGCGCTGCCCGCGGAGCCGTGCGCTGTCCCTCCCCGCAAAGCCGCGGGGCTCACTCCCCGGGAACGCGACGTACGTACACACACAGGCGTGTAAGCGGCATCACATGTATGTGCTTGTGTGTATGTCTATAGGGGTGTCTGCGGGTTTGTTACTCCCACCCGCGCCGTGTTCCTGCGGGTGTCTTGGCAGAGAAAACCAGAGCGGGAAGAGTTGCCAGCTTTGGGCAGATATTTGTCTGGTGTCTCCACACACACATCTCTGTGCGGGGCAGCAGCGTTCCCAGCCTGGAGGCTGTGCCAGAGGCTTCAGTCAGTGACAGTCCAGCACAAAACCGACCTGTGCCCTCGAGCAGGCTCCCCGGACACAACAGATCCGGAGCCTTTCCTCTGTGCTTTTAAAACTGGAGTTGAATGGATGTGTGCTGGGGGGTCTCGTTATCGGGGTGTTAACGATTGTAGCTCTCCTTTGGCATAAAAAGAGCAGAGAAGAGGATCCCTCTGAGAGATCTGTGCCTGCAGTCAGAGCAGAGGGGCAGGTCTCTTGGTGTTGGTGCTGTGTGTATGAGACTCATGTTGTGCATCCATGGTATGTGTGACTCACGTGGTGCATCCATGGTGTGTGTGTGTGTGACTTACATGGTGTATCCATGGTGTGTGTGACTCATGTTGTGCATCCATGGGGTGTGTGTGACTCACGTGGTACATCCATGTGGTGTGTGTGACTCACATGGCACATCCATGGTGTGTGTGACTCACGTTGTGCATCCATGGTGTGTATGTGTTTGTGACTTACATGGTGCGTCCTTGGGGTGTGTGATTTACGTGGTGCATCCATGGTGTGTGGGACTCATGTTGGGCATCCATGGGGTGTGTCTTACACAGTGGATCTGTGGTATGTGTGACTTGGATTTTCAGAGACCAAACCCAAATATCTAAGACACAGCCTTTTGTTCAAAACAAAGCCCAAATGCCAAGCTTTGGTCACTCACTCATGATTTTTATGGTGGTTTTGCTCATTTGGAGCAGGAGCCTTGTGCAGGTGGATCAGTGTCGTTTTTCATGTCGTTCCCCTGAAAACACAGTGGCTTAGTGGCTGTATGTCACGGTCTGTTGTGTTTCACTGTGTTTTCTCTCTGGGAGGTGGAGAGGAGCCCCAAAGCTGCTGCCTCTGGGGCCGTCGGTCCCTGTTGCAGTGTCCAGAGGCAGCAGAGAGCCAGGGCTCCTTTTGGGTCAGAAGGGATCTGAAAAACCTCTCAGTTCCACCTCCCTGCCCTGGGCAGCGACTCCTCACCCCAGGCAGGGTTGCTCAGTTATGTAGCATGAAATCTTTTGCGGGGCTAGTCATGAGTTCCTAGTGAAGAGAAACGCTTATTCTGCGAAACAGCTGCAGAACTACTGTGGAAGATACACATGGCATGTTTATGGCATGTGTCTGTGACATGATTTTATGGTTTCAGGCATGACTGACATGTTTGTGATGTGTGTCAGGGATGTGGTTTTCGTTTTGTGGTACTCACATACTGTCTTTGAAGGACAAAAGCTGGAAAATACTCCCTTCTGTGGAAATGCACATTGGAAAATGATTTTCCGGTGGATGTCAATAATGAGGAGGAGCACTTGGAATTCTGAATTTCAAAGCTTGACTAATCCTGAGTGGCTTTCTGCCACTGGAGACCTGCAGGGCTCTAAGGGAGCAAACACTCTCAGGAGCTGAACTCTCCACAGCAGAAAATGTTCTATGCTCTGACTTTATTTATAGTGTTATGAGAAAAGCTGAACATTTATTAGGGATAACTTCACTGACACTTTATTTCTTTTTACTGTGACAAATACCTGATGCTTTTATAATCAGTGGAACTGAGGCTGTTCCTCAGTCAATGTTCTTGTGTTGCCACTCCAGTTTGTGTCTCACAGGGAGGCCAAATGCTCAGAAATATGCCCCAAAATCCTTATCAGTGCCTCAGGGTGCAAGAACAGCTCATTCAGGGGTTGCTCCCCTGTCCTGTATCTGCTCTGAGAACTTAAACACATGAAAGGAACACCTGGGCAGATGGAGGTGCAGGTTTGGTTTGATGTGTCCCGTTGGTTGTTTTATTTTGTAATTTTATTTTTATCATCCATAAAGGAAACATGGAAACTGCTGATAAATGTCAGCTCATTCAAGGACCAAGAGAGGCACAAAGAAATGCCCTCCCAGCCTGAGTGGGGAATTCAGCAAGTTCCTTCCAGTTTGTTTGCTAAAATTTAGCTTTGTTGCTGTAATTTCAAAGGTTATTAATGTAAGGAAACTCCATGAGGGACAATTCTGTATGGAACA
>NW_008666572.1:17139-45589 GCF_000695815.1 Acanthisitta chloris | reverse complement strand
AAAGAGAAAAGGGGAAATTCCTTCCAGCCTAACGGGTTCTGTGGTTCTGTGGAATGAAGGAAATCAGAATGACATGAAGGAATCAGCATCAGGGTCTCATCACCCACACACACTGAAAATCATAGCCATTGACCAACATCAATAGTTAATGGTCAGCACATCCTTAATAGAGCAATTTCTTCAGTATTTGCACGATCTGTAGTATAAATATCGCTCTTCAAAATAAACTCATGCTGCTGTGTGCCTTTCAGCTCTGTGCACACAGATTTTGCTTAACAAAACTTATCCCTGTACATATGGATACAGCAAAATCCTAACTCCTGCACATGCAGAGCATCTCTAACTGCACACGTGTTAAGTGTTCAAGTAGCATTTGTCACTTCTTCTCTGGTCTGAGTCTTCACCTCCCTCTTTTTATCTGATTTTTTTTGAGAGATATTCCTGAAAATATATGATGATATTTTAAAAACTATAAAAAGGAATGAGGAAAATCCTTGTTTGGCTGCAGGTTGTAAAAAGGGCAGTAGTGGTGACTTCTGCCTTCAGCAGAAAGGTCTTGCTTCATTCTGTTTGTCTGGGGTTAGTTTTTTTGGTAACAACTGAGTAATTCATGTAGGTTTTGGCACAAGTTATTTCAGAAGCTGAAAAATTACTGATTTTGGGTATAAATGCTCTGTATTGGAGAAGTTTAACTCTTCAGACTTCAGTGTAGAAACAAGATCTGCTTTAGGAAATGTGTTTTATTATTGAACTGGGGTCTCAGGGTAACTTCTTTCTCCATTTTAATACTGCTGTGCTACATCCTTGGGCCTGAAGGTGAATCATCAATCCAGGGCAAGGGACGTGTGATAGCAGCTGTTGTTGGGCTCTGTGTGCTCCATCTGGTTGCCCCATCCCAAGGCTTATTTCTGATCCTAAAGGAGCAAAACGTGGCTGCAGTTTCTCTTTTTTTCCCCCGCTGCTTTTTCTGATTTAAAATTTGTTCATCTCTTCCAGGTTCCGCTGGTGAGTTACACAATCACCCAGAGTGTAGTAAATGCACCGTGCCAGGAGCCCCACAGTTCCAGCTCTGAGAAGTCAAATTCTTCTCCTTGGCCCTTCTGCCCTGTCCCCAAAGTAATCCCCTGATGGAGCTTCAAATAATGGAGAAGTTATCTCCGGAGTTAGGCAGGTGATGCTTTTGGTGGCACATGGATAGCTGGAAAGATGCAGGCAGGTTGCTGTTAATTGCAGTACTGTCAGTACTGTCAATGCTGTTAGTGTATTTTTAAGTTATTCATACCTTTCGGTAACTGTGATGAGGGCTAGGAAGCAACCAGTTATCATACTAAAAAATAACAAAGAGAAGAAAGAAGAGCAGTTCAATGCCCTTTTAAAAGAGTTCAGTGCCCTTTTGCAGGTGTGGGTTGTTTCCTATGGCTGAGGAAAGAGCTTCTTCTAATTGTGCTGCTGAGGATCTTCAGTGCCAGCAAATTTGGGGCTTTGTAGTATTTAGGGCATATTGCATATGTGGGTTGTGTCCTTAAGCACGTGTGCTTAAGAACAAAAGTGGGCTACAAAGGTATCCAAATCTCACACCTTTGTAAAACCATAAACCAGAGTTCTGTGCCAACAGCTATTCTAATCACTGAGTCAAGTAAGTAGCAAGAGCAGCTCAAGAAGTCCTGTTCTCAGTCTAAGGTTTGAACACAAGGGGCCTGGGGTACATTGAGGGTCTCACATTCATGTGGGTTTGGGAAAGTGGAAATCCAAGTCTAGCAGAGCATTTGGCTGGGACCTTTTGTTCCTGAATGGAGATGACGGGCAGTGTGGGGAATCCCTGCAGGGCAGGTGGTATTTCATGGCTCCAGGAGGTAATGCAGGTAACCCGGAGGGTGTCATTGCCTCAAGAATTAACACCCCACAATGCAGAGCATCCCTGGAGCACCACAGAGACTCCTACAGAAGCTGCAGTGCGTTTAAGCCTTATGAAAGGAAGACATGCTGCCTAGAAGGGAAATTGTAAACTGAGAGAAATGGTTAGAATGTATTATTTTACTCACAGTCTTTCACAGGATGGACTTTGAGCGGGCGAGTGGGGGGAATGCAGAGGGTTTGTGTGTTCGTGGAGAGAGGGAGAGGGAAGGTTATGCAGCACGGGGGCACTCTGACGAGGGAGGTCGGAGCACTGATCTGCGTGGGCGCTTGCGGTGGGCAGAGATGCCTGGGGAAGTGTATCTGCCTGTTTAGTAACAAGGCTTCCCTAGCTCCTTCCTTCTTCCTTAATTCTAGCGAAGATCCACAGAGATGCACGCAGCGCTGAACACACTGGTTGGTTTTTCTAATTAGAAACACAATGCTAAAGCTTTGAAAAGCTTTTAACAGCAAGTGTGCAAAGTAATGACAGGAATTATAAAGGCCAAGGCTCTCGGTTTCTCCCTGGCTGTGGGTTCAGGGAGGACCCGCGCGGGATGCACTCCGGACAGGGCTCACCGGCCGCATCCTATCGCGTGTATTCAAACAGACTTGTCCACGCTGTGGTAGTGGTCGTCACCTGAGAAGCAGGGTCAGGCTCGCGTGCTCTTTGTCCTGTGTGTCCGAAGACTCCCCTTGGCTCTGTTACTGCTGCAGGAGGGAAATCTAGTGCAAGAGGAAACTCTAGCGCGTGTGTGCATCGTCGCTTCTGCAGCCTTGTGCGGGGCTGTGCACTTCAAGTGAGCGGCAGAGGAACAATACAAATTACAACAGTTTCTCCTGGTGGCTCAGGCTGCTAAATCAGTGGACTGAACGAAGTTCTTACTACTTCTCTCTTTATTGCAGAGATCCCCCTAAACCCAGTGCGTAACTGTTGGGTTTAATAGGTAAAAGAACTGTGCTGCTCTTTACAGAAATGAATAGCAGCTAATGTCACTTTGACAGTGCTAAACTGATATTGTTTCAACCCGTGACACCAATGCAGCCACATAAGGTACAAAGCTGTCCTCCAAAATCTGAGGGAATAATTTTCTGCTGTGTCATAGCAGTTGAGACCCTGAAGGCTAAGTGTTAGCTGCAGTCCATCACTGTCCGCAGCAGGGCGGCTGTGCTTGGATTTGTAAACAGAAAAGGAAAAACGGGGAGCTCTCTGAAGTAAACGAGTCTCAGAATTTCCTAGGAGTTGCTTCTTTGAGGTTAATAAAAGTTGTGTTCTGTTCCATCATTAATGTGTCACTGTCAAATTGTGCTGTTGTTTTTAAAGTGGATTTCTTGCTTGTGAACCAATTTTAAGGCACATTAAATGCTGAAGAAATTGGGTATATACAAAATTTAATTTATGAAGTATTCCAATACTTGAAGATTTCTGGGCAATTAGAAATTATTTGCTTATAATTTTAAAGGAATTTTTAGTTTTCTTGAACATGTTCTTATATAATCTTACATAATCTAGATTTTAAACTTTACAGCATTTAAATGCTTTGTCAGTAATTCCAGGTAACTTCTGTTTCCTCTAGAAGAGAAACTATATGCAAAAATAACCTTTAACAGAGATACTAACCTGGAGGATCAAACCTTTGGAAACTAAGCAGTGCGGCATTAACATTCCATAGTCATCTTCAATGTGTTACATTGGCTTTAAAGAGTTCATTTCAATGTATCAGTAAAAGCTACTCCTAGAGAACTTGTAATGTGAAAGTTACTGCATAGTATACCTTGTCTCAAACTCAGATGCATTTTGTGTCCTGCGTAGACAGACCTGACACATCTCCCGTGGCCGAGACCTGTGATGCTCTTGTGACATTTACGCTTTTTAAATGCTGAGGGGAAAAAAGCCACACAGAAATAACTAGCACCAAAGGAAAAACATGAAGTGCTTAGAACAATAAACCCAATGTTAGAGTTGCCCGGGCGTTTAATTAATGATGTGAGCAGTGCGCGGTGAGTGCGCAGAAAGGTGCAGGAAGACTCTGGCTCAGTTGAGCACTCACATGTATGCTCGACCTTGGCCTGTGCCCTTCAGGTAGGAGCTGTGCTGTCTGAAGCTGAGCGCAGGGCACACGTGTACCTGGCAGTGCCAGGGCAGCCCCGTGGGCTGTGCATTGCCGTGGGCAGGCTGTGCCGTGAGCAGCAAGGGATGTGTCTGTTCGGAGGGGAGAAGCAGCACAAGAGAGACTGTGCTCTCTGCATCAGCCCCACGGCCCCACCAGTGTCTTGGCACTGCCACACTGCCAGGGATGCACCACCAGCTGCTCCACATGGGGACATGTGATGCACACGCAGGGCTTGAGAGAGCTTGATTTTTCATAGCATCACAGGATGGTTTGGTCTGGAGGGACCTGAAAGCTCATCCAGTCCCACTCTGCCATGAGCAGGGACACATTCTGCCAGCCCAGGTTGCTCCAGGTCCCATCCAACCTGGCCTGCAACACTCCTAAGGATGGGGCAGCCAGAGCTGCTCCAAGTAGTCTGTGCCAGTGCCTCAGCACCCTCACAGGGAAGGGCTGACTGTACGTTTAAAGAGAAAACATTTGCTTTCCTAACCTAAATTACAAGCCCAGATACACCATGCTGAAGCAACCACTAAGCTTTTTGTTCTTGTTCAGCAGATGCAGTAACATATTAAAGTGGCACAACTTATTGAATTCCTAGAGTTAAAAAGGGAGGAATAGTCTCAGTATTCCTGATCTGCAGTGCACAGGTTTGGGTGCTGAGACAGAGCACAGAGGGCAGTGCGGGGGTGCAAGAGGTGGGGGAGCTTAAAGCTTTAATAATTGGCAGTCTCCCAGTTGTCTGCTGTCAGTTTGTGTTCATCCTGACATAAAAAACCCGCAGATATGCATAATTTATCAATGTCATGCACAAGACTGTTTGGATCTCATTTCAAAATTAGGGCGAAAGATTCCTGTTTCTGGCACTTGTATCGAGGTGTTTTGGGGTGTCCCTGCTGAGGGAAGGAGCTGAACTTCATCCATTTAGACAAGTGCTGCTTCTCCCACAGCTGCGTCTGAATCAATGAGTGTGTGATCTGTGTAGCCCTGAGCTGGGGCAGTGGTGCCAGTGTTTACGAGGGATGAGCTGGGGCGTGGAGCAGTTGGGTGGTGGGAGAGCTGGGAATGGACTGGCAGGAAAAGCAGACTGTCTGTTCCCTAAGGTGTTTCAGATTTTTGGGGGGCATTGCCATGTACTTGGGAGAAATGCAGGAGGTTTGTCATGCTGTTCCCAAACTCCAACATGCAACTCGGAGGAACATGATGGAAATACGAGCAACCGTGTACACCTTTATTGGCTTTTTTGTAGGAAATAGGTGGAGCTTACTTTTTCCCTGTGTCGCTGTTAATGGTGTGCTCCCGAAATATGATGGATTTATGAATATGTCGAACATGCCTCTGCTGTTTTTGTCTCTCCCTGTGCTCTTGCCCGCGGGCGCTGCGGCTGAACAATGAGCCATGTGGTGTGACAGGTAGATTCCACAGTTTACTTGCTGTAGTGGTGCTCTGTGCTGCCATTCAATCACCTCGGAATTCTGTTTGCCTGATTAGTTGAGTGCAGCAGATTTTCAATTTAAATGTAACTTCATCTGCTTGATTAAAAATGTAACAGAACATTATCTGTTGCAAATAAACTTCAGAGGAAGAGATGATTTTGCCTGTTTAAAAATAACATCTGTTTATATTGGCTGGGAGCAGATGATTAATACCTCTCTAATTTCGAGGTTTACCAGTCCAGCTCACCTGTCTCTTTGCATGGATAGCTGAAATTGATGGCTGTCGGGTATAAACATTTACCTGTTGATGTTTATTTGATGGATTTCTTTTTTTAAGGATAATATGGAATCCCATCATTGGGCATTCATTTATTTGCTGCTCATCAAGATGATTGACAGTTTTGCCAGCAACATAGGGAAAGGCTTTCCTCACTCCTGAGCAGTAAGTGCCTTACCAAAGGGAGCAGATTTCCCAGATTTTCCACTGCCAGTGTTTGTTGTGATGGTGCTGAGGGAAGGCTCACGGCTGGTGGTGGGTGTCCGACAGACAGTCAGGCGATCCCGTGGTGGCTCCTCGCCACTGACGGCTTGTTTAGGCTGCAGAGCAAAGCCAGGGAAGCTCCTTCCAGCTGGAATGGTGTTAGCTCCCAGCAGCATTCCAGGCCTGTGGGACACTGGCTGGGTGCTGGGTGCAGACTCCAGCTGATGGGGACCTTTAGGGAGCTGACACCCCCAAGCTCCTCCTTCCCACTGTACGGGAGCACCATGACAGCTGTTCCCAGCCACCTTCTAATGGTCCCTGGCTACCAGTAGCTGGTCCTTGGCCAGCATCAACTGCTCCCAGCAGCCTTCACCTGGTTCTGGCTGCTATTAACCAGTCCCCGGCCACCATCAGCTGGTCCTGACCACCGTCCGCCAGTCCCAGCCATCATCAGTTGGTCCACAACAGACATCAGCTGGTCCTTGGCTGGCATCAACCAGTCTCTGCCACTACCAGCCAGTTCCTGCCACCATCAACCAGTCTCTGCCACCACCAGCCAGTCCCTGCTGCCAGTCACATCTCTGCCCGCTGTTCTCTGTCCCCATTTTGGTGAGCCCCCAACCCATGAGGGTGCCCACACACCAGCCCTGCTCCCTCCCAGCACTGACCTCAGCCTGTAAGCCTGGGGCTTGCCAGCTGCAGCCCTGAGGGATGGGAACAAGCACAGCTCCCTGTAAACATGATGGAAGTGAGGGTGGAAAACAGGGGTCAGATCAGCTCTGCCCATGCTGGTGGGCTGTTCCACAGCCCTGGCTGGGACGGTGTCACTGTGTTCCTGCTGGTTTATTCAGACTTGTTTTGTTTGATCCAGAAGTCAGATATTATGGAAAGATCTGTAGTCATTTCATCTTGCTCCTCTACTGAAGCTGTGAAAAATTATTCCTGTGAGAGTCTAAGCTGTATTTAAATACATTTCATGTTAAGGTAGCTGAGGAAAATGCTGTAAAATTTTTGTCTTGTCTTTCACTGTGCACGCCTGGATCACGCCAGCATCCACAGGACGGGCCTGCAGCTCCCAGCTCTGCTCTGGCCTGATTCCAAACCACAGTGGGTTTGCTGCACAGCCTACGGCAGCGGGGCTGCTGCAGGGAACAAATACAGCGGCAATCCATGCTTTCCTCATGTTCATGCCTCTCTTTTGTCCAGGCTAAGCAGCAACGCAGTTTTTTTCCCATTTATTCTTCTCAAGTCTATGTATTCCCAGCCTTTCAGGACCCCATTACATTGTTCCCACAGCAGAACATGATGAGAGCTCAGCAAAGGACCTAAAACTGATGTCAGAGTCTGTGTGACTGGCGATGCTCTTCCTACACACTTCCCTGCACCGAGAGGAGACTCTGGTCCTTCTTCACAAACCAGGTGTGACACACAGCTTACCTGTGCAGTTATTCTCCTTTTTTCCCATTGCCATAACTCCCTGGAAACCTCACATCATAAGTTAGTTCTTTCCAGTGGCCTTAAATTGTCAAATATGCATTTATATATGAGTCACAGCCCTCCTGTCACTGAGGTTGGCATTGGAGTTCTCCCCTCCCAGCTACAGGATCTGCCCCAAACACACCTCACTTTCTGATGGAAATAGTCCTGAATTAGGAGAGCAGCCCTTGGCACTCAGCTTTCCCTTTGGTGTGATTTAAGGGATTTCTGGTGGATGGAATTGCAAATGTGAATTTGTTTATTCTTACACTGTTGTACAATTCTCTTAAAAACATGGACTGGTTAACATATGGCCTCGATACCAGCAGAGGCCTCTGCACTCTCAGCTCGAGACATGAATGCCTCTTACTGGGCACCTCTGTGAGCATGGCAAACCATGTCCAAATGGCTTGGAAAAACCCTTTTTTAGCATTGCGGTTTGTTTTGTCTTGTTTTTCCCTCTGTATTGTACACACAGCAGAGCTCTATGTGCTGGGCATGTAAATAAACCTGTTAGGTTCGGGTTTTTTAGGAAAGTCTATTTCTCTTTATTACATAGGAGTGAAAGGGTTATTGTATTTTCAGATCTAGAAGCTCAAGGCTAATCCAGGCTGCGTGGAAAACAAGGGGGTGTACTTCAGAGGATTTGCTGGAGTTCCACTATTGTTGGTCTCAAAACACGGCTTCAATGGGCCGAGATGACCTCATCTCCCGCCGCCTGCTAATCCACCACCTCTGTTTTCACCCTGGCTCAGAAAAGTTTATTTAGGGAGACTTGCACTGGAATAATAGCTGATGCTTTGCATAAGTCATAAAGGCAAAGTTAAACAAGTACATCTATGTTGTACTTCGTGTATTGAGCACTGGAGGGAAAAACGGCAAAACTTGGGCTACATTTTTACCATGTGTTAATTTCACAGGGTGACACTAAATCATAAAGCAGCTTCATGCAGTCCATAGCTGGTGCCTCACTCTAGTGTCTGTGGTGCAGTTAGCAGCTTTTCAAATGTGTTTACTTCCTTTTTCAGTCAATGCTACGAAGAAAACCAGTGGGACTGTCTTTGGGTGGAAATCTCATTCCTTGTGTGCTGATGCCTCTGCACCACCCTGGAAGTGTCCAAGGCCAGGTTGGACAGGGCTCAGAGCAACCTGAGCTAGTGTCCCTGCCCATGACAGGGGTGTGGATCAGATAAACTTTAAGGTCTCTCCCAACCCAGCCCATTCCATGTTTCAGTGATCCCTGGACGTGCTGGTCTTGTCAGAGCCCTCCCAGCCCATGTCACAGCTGTGACTGGGCACATACGGGTCATTCTTCAGGTGTGGATTTTGTCACTGCAGCTGAAGTTGTCCGTGGCTGCTAAGAAATGCCATCCCTGTCTAACAATGACTGGGAAATACCATTTTACTACCCGTTTTAACTGAAAGCCTCAGCCTTTTCGTGGCACAGGGCAGAAAGAACACTCTGCAGAGGTCCTTGCTTTTAATCTTTCCAAGGAGCTGGAATCTAGCTATGTGCTGCATAAAGCTGCCAACAAGAGTTAACTGTAACAGAGAAAAAAGGCAAAGCAGACCTGCGCAAATATTTCTACCGTCCTGTGCCAGACTGTTGTTAGGGTCGCATGTAAGCCAGAGGGCTGTGGGATGTGCAGTTGTTTGACTGGTCACAGAACCATAAAATAGGACTTGGAGGTTAAAAAGCTGAAGTAAGTGGCACCAAATAAACAACGAGAGTCAAACATTGACCCCCTTATCTGTCAGTCATGCTGCCAACTCCTGTAGCTGTGGAACTGGCTGTTGGACTATGAAGCATCAGTGTTTCCATCCTGACAAGAAGTGTCCGTGTGGTTATGCCTTGTGCCCAGTGCCGCTCCATCTTGAGCCTCTCAGGAAATCCCAGACTTGTGTTCCTGCTGGGAACCCTTTTCCCCACCTCTATTTCCTCCCCTCACCTTTTTTACCCCCTTCTTATCCCACCTTTGTCCAGCCAGAGGATTGGATCCAGTGTGCCATGAGGACAGTTTGGCCGTGCCGTGCAGAGCCTGTTCGCAGGAGACCAAGTGAAAACGGTGCCGTAAAGCCTGAGTGGCATGGAGTCCTGTCACCTGCCTGTCCTGCCACAGTGGGATGTGACACACGGAGCCAGACAGGAGCAGAAGCTATCAGTCTGGCCAGACAAGGCCCTGGTCCAAGCTGTGCCATGCGCTCCCCTCAGAGTGCTTGTGGTCCCATGGGCAGGTGGGACAGGCTGTTTGCCTTTCTCGCCTGTTCATCTCTCTCTTCCCAGAGCCCAGCAGCCGTGTTCTCAGCGCGGGAATGATGCCCAGGCCTCTCATGCTCCAGTGCCTGACTCCAAGTGTCGCTGCTGGGGGCGTTCGCTCTGCGCCCACAGCATCCCCCACGTGGGGAGGACACAGGCAGCTGCCTGGGGACCTGACAGATGTCTGGTGGCAGCAAAATTGCTGTTTCTGAGGAGAAATGCTGAGTTCCTTGGCCTCTTGGAGGAAAATTGCAAAGCCTCAGAGCTGTGAAGTTAAGGCATTTTAGCTGATTTTGTTAGTTCTCACGTTCAGATCGTCCCCTTGCAGACATGAGGATGCAAGGTCCTTCAGACTCTGTTCCCAGGGCTGTGATGACAGGAATTTATACACTGATTTCATACCTTGAATTACAATATGGAGGGCAAGGGGAACACTAACATAGTTCATGGCTGCATAACTCAGTTATCGTAGGCCTTGTTACCCACAGTTTTTCCACTGGTTTGTTTCTGTGATGCCATTTTTTTTGGCAGAATTACGGCAGTTGTTTACATAGCTTGAGTTCCTTTAGCTGAATGTGCTTACCTGAGCAGCCAAGGTGGGAAGGGCTGTACTGCAATAACAGGTAGTTGTTGATTGCTGTTTGTCCCTTCTCCTCATTTTGCAGTTGAGATCTGGCAGGGGCATGATTTCCTTACTTACTCCTATTTTTACTGATGCTAGTGTGTGTTGGTTAACTAGGAAAATGATTGCATCCTTAACATCTGTTTGAAAGCAATTTTACTGTTTTTTTTTCTAACAGTTTTGCTAGTGAAAATAGCATTAGTAGGGTTTTGCACCCCCTTGCTCACCGAGCAGCATGTGATCCCTGATGTGGATGTTATGTTCAGAACTGCTGATTTTCACTGCTTCAGCTTCGTTTGCTCTGTCACTGTGAAACTGCTCTCAAACTTTGCAGGTTTTGGTAAACATGGTTCTTCAGATTAAACTGCATTTCTTCTGCTGTTGGTCACAAAGTTGCTGCTCTAAAAACCTGCCTGAGAGGGGCTATATGGCCTCACAGGTTTTCAGTAGTTTCCATGTTACTTAGAGAGGATCGGGAGAACTCGTTCATGCATTGCAAAAAGCTGTTTCTGACCGTGCAGCTTCGCCTTGCTGAGCCACCAGGACAGACAAAGATACTTTCTTTCCTGCTCACACAATAGCTCCGTGCTCGGCCCTTGTCCCGGCTGTCCGCGACCGCAGACTGTGGTCCCTTGGGGAGGCTGCAGCGGGATGGACAGCGCTGGGGTCAGCAGGCACTTGGCCTCCTCTTGCCACCCTCTGGGTGCTTAGTGCAGATGACACCCTCCCAGATCAGTGAGGAAGGGGCAGCAAGGGGCCCTGGTCTTTGTTTGGCACCCACCAGAGGAGCCACCTCCTCTGCACTCCTCGCTGCTGTGCCAGGTGCCCCAGGAGAGCCCGGAGAACGTAGACAGGAGGTGGATGAGGAATTTGCCCCATCCGAGGCCAACATTTCCAGAGGAATAGATTCCCAGGACAAGCAGGATCCTCTGTCTGTAATAGCTACAAAAAAAAAAAATCATCATTTTCATAAACTTTTTATCCAAAGCAGCAGAATTCTTCTGTGCGGTGTAAAGGGTGTTATGGAAACGTAAAGTTCATTAACAAGCTGTGTATTTTTTTATCCACTTGAGTGTAATTTAGAGATTATATAGTGTAATAGGATTTATAACATTATGCTGTTTAATCTTTATGGTGTTGCAAATGCACTGAGCGCAGCTGGCAGAGCCCAGCGCTTGCCTTCGGTGTGAGGGTGCCCCAGTGCACGGCAGCGAACAGCGTGAACTGGACTGCAGGACTTTGCTGTCTTGGATCAGCGTGAATAGAGATAAACCTCTGTCAGCACTGTACAGCAGAAATCCCACGGTATCAGCATCCTCTGAAGGATGAGGCAGCCCTGGTTTGAGGGGGGTTTGTGTTTGTGAGGAGGTGTTCGAAAGTCGACTGAGGAAGCACCACATTAGCCAGGGAAAAGGCACGTTTTTCTTGATCTGGAAGGGTTAAAATTCTTTCCTGTCTTGTGGTATATGAAGCTCTAAACTAAATGGCTTGGAAGTAGGTGTTTTCTCCTTTACACTCTGGTAGTACAAGGAAAGTGAAAGATGAGAAATGTCGGGGAAGGACAGTGAAAGCAGAGAGTTCTGTGACAGACACCGGTACTTTCAATGGGTGTTAAAACACTAGTCTGTGCCAAGCCATCCTTCCTCAGTGTGAGCTACTTCTAGCCATTCCTTTGTCCTTTCACAATTTCTAAAATGCATCCTTTGAGTTCTCTTTTTAACCTTAAAATAGCACACAAAAATAAGCTTCTGCAGGGCCTAATGTTACCTGGGATCAGAACCTCACTTGCCCTCCCTAAAAAGGCACTTTCCAGTAGAGCTATTCCTGTCTCCCTTGTTTCTGGATGGACGCATGGAGCTGTGCCCCTCTTCCCTGCCCTCGGTAAGAGAGAGCCAACACAGTCAGGTGCTCTTGTCAGGCACTCCTTGTCATGGACAGAACCTTGACAGTGTTTACTTCGTGATGAGTCGCAGTTGCTGGCAGCAGCCAGAGGAGATGAGGTGATGCTTTGTCTGTGGTGTCGGGTCTGAACCAACTTCTCTGGGGAAAGGGAAACCTTCCAGCTCTTCTGGTGCTGCTGCTGTGCCGAGGTCAGTGTCAGGCACAGCTGTATACACCTCTGCCTGAGGACAGCTCTGTGCTGGGCTGCGCCAGCTTGTCAGACTGTTACGAGGTTCTGTGGTGCCGTAGAAACACATCTGGTGTCCATGTCCAGTCCTTGCTGTGTTTTCACAGCCACCGGTCAGGCACTGCACCCTCGGAGGCAGAGATTTTCATACCCATTTTGGGACACAGTGCTGATTTTTCCCCCTTTTAAGTCAACACTGAACCATCACGGAAGTGCTGCTTGTCTGCTGAAACACAGAATACTTTAGAGAGAGGGATGGGAATAGGAACTTCTGTGTCAGTGACAAGCTGTGTCTTGTTAAACAGAAAACACAGTTTCAGCATAAGCACTAATTCACTGTAATTAATTAATTAGTTCAATGTTTCAGCATTAATTCACTGTGAATTACAATGAGCCAGGTAGTTCTGACCCCCAGAGCTTGGCCTGTGCCAAGGGCAGATCACTGCCCTTCGTGTGGAGAAGAGAAGCAGAACGAGACCTTGTCATGAAGCAGAAGAAATCAGAGAAATTCAGCAGCTGAGGATAACTTTTCCAGCTGTTCCACCCAGAACGATTTACAGATCCTGAGCTTTTGCTGTGTAAAAAAACCCATTGCGTAATGTGACTGTCAAAAGCACCAGGAGCACAGATGCCAGCCTTGCAAAAACCCATGCCAGAGGCCTTTCTGCACCAAAACATGGTGCAGAGTGTTCCTGTTTGTGGTGAGGGCAGTGTGGTCACTGTGTCCTCTTCTCCATGACTGCTGTCCAGGGGCTTGCAGGATTGCTGGACTCCCAGGGCGGCCGTGTGCGCTCCTGTCTCCCCATGGGTTCGCAGGGTCTCCGTCCTCCTCCAAGTCGTGTGCTGCTCAGCCAAGGCCTTTTCCTGCTCCAGGGGGTCCAGAGGCCAAGGCTAAGCTTCTGTTTGGAGAGAGACATCGAGGGGCAGAGCAGGCATGTGAGCAGCACAGCCCCAATAAAGCTCCATCTGTCAGGGGATGTTGCCCCACAAACCCACCCGAAATGTCCTTTTCTTCCTCCCGTCTCCCTGTGCAGCTTTCCTTTATTTTTTACACAAAATGTCAGCTTTTTTGGCATTTGGGTTATTCCTTAGAATGGATCTTTTCTTTGTGTAAAATAAGCTTTGGGTGTTTATTTAGATGTTCACAGGAACTGTGTGGAGAGCCGTATTTGTGTGGTGTTAAGGAATTAATCCATTTAGTCATGGGAAGGCCTACTTAGCCTCTTTCGCTTTTCTGTTTCAGTATAACAGGCAATTTTAAGGAATTACCACTTGAATTTAGAAATTTCATTTTAATAATCACACTGATAAACTTGTTTTCATCCAGGGGAGAAGCAAACCCCTTGTGTTTGCTTATTTTCAGGGGAGTCATCGCTTCCCATAAAACCGTGGCTTTTTTGCTTCTGTTCCTTTTATTCTTCAGCTCCTAAACGGACATGTAAAACAGGTGCTTCAAACTGTTTTATGGAGGCTGCTAAACCAGCTTAGGGAATCTTAACATTTAAGCATATAATTGCCTGCTTAGAGCCCTAGACTGGTAAAATGATGGGTACAGCTTGTTGTACCTCTGGTGTTGTCTTTCACTCGCATTAGAGCTATTGTGCCTGGGCTGTTTTGTCATTTTGCCGTTTTTTCTTTTACCCTCCCTGAGCACATTCTGGATCTCACTGTACAGCGCTGCTCCCTCTGTTGGGAAGGCAGCAGAGTTTGTTTAACGGCTGTTCAAACCCCTTCCAGCAGGATTCTAGCGTGTGTTCACTACTTGGGGGACACCCAGGGGAGCATCCTGACCCAGCTGGCCATGGCACAGCCCCAGAGGGGCCAGCAGGCTCCCACGAGTGGGCTGGGATAGGTAGAGGGACCAGAGGAGGGGGATTCCACAGCACAGACCTCGAGGTCCCTTGGGAGCACCATCAGAGGTGATGAGGCAAAGCCACTGATCCCCAGGGAGCTAGGGCAGATGTCCCTGAGCAGGCCTCCAGTGAAACAAACCCAAGGTGTCTGGTGCTTGTTCAGGGGGAGCCTTTGTCATTGTAGGAAAATGTTTAAAGTAACAGACAGCACAAAAACAGAGTTCAAGGTGTGTTAGGACGATACTCTCAGGCACCTGGTGGGTTTGATTCTTGGAGTGTCCTGTGCAGGGCCAGGGGGTGGGCTCAGTTATTCCCATCCAGCTCAGGATATTCTGTGCTTCTCTTATGATACATCAGCAGGTTCTGAGTGCTGAAGTCTTTGTTGCTGAAGCCCATGGCCAGCTTGTCAGTCCTGCCTGTTTTCCATTTGTGCGTGTGAAACAGCACATGAGTAGGGAGGAAATTGTTGAAAATACACCAACAAATGTGTTTATCAGTAGCACAGAGATGACAGAGTCAGCAGTTTGCCTGCAGCATCCTGATCCCTCAGAAATGGTGAGTGAGAATGCTTTTAAAACCAGTGTGTTTGGGCCGGAGCAGAGCAGTGTCAGACCAGGAGCTGCTGCTGGATGTGCTGGTTCTTCTTCTCCTAAACCTCATGTGTTGCTGGCACAAGAGGATTTCAGCTCTGTGGTTAGTGTCTATAGTGTTTACCTGTCGAGTATCATATCTCATTACAGTTGTGCAAAAGTAGCAAATCTTCTTGAGCTATACCTGTAGAAGTGTTAAACTCAGCATACAGACTCCCTGGCAAGCATGGAACGGGTGAAAATGGGACACACAGACACACTGGTTACAGAAATACAATCACTTTTGTTTTACCATCAGCAAAGATTGTTGTGCACGTCAGCATCTCACGATTTCAGGCACTGAAAACTGCCTCTGTGATTGTGCTGTTAAATGCTGTTGTCACACAGAGCTAAACATCGCAAGGACATTCAGACAGGATAGATGTGACATTTTCTGGCAGCCTTGGGTACTTTTTGATTGCTGTTGTTAAATGAGGCCTCACACAGAGACAGTGTGAGGGTGATATGTGTGTGAAAAGGATCATTGAAGAGTTCTTGTGGTCTGTTTGGTGCAAGAACCCAAGCACTGTCCACTGGGACTGGTGTTTGGATGAAGTCCTTGTCGGGCTCCATGTCAGGCTCCATGTCATTAAGGCACATAACTTAGTGACAGGAGGTGCTTGGTGGGCTCAGAAGACCCTTGAGGAGCCATGAACACCTCTGGCCATGAGGGTAGGTGTCTGTGAGTCCATCCCCTCAGGTGCTGCTGATTCTGCCTCTGTTCCGTCGACCCATACCATGGGAGCTGCTGTGGGACGCAAGCAACCTGGTGGCAGGTGGGGCAAGAGCTGGTGGCACTGTGGGTGGATCTGAGGACCTTGCTGGGAGGGGCTCAGGGGCTGCCCCACACCAGTCCCCGTGCACAGTACAGCTGGTCACAGCTCTGGGGACCCTGGGAAAAATCAGGGCAGTCCTTTCAGTCACATTCCCTTCAGTCACAGTCTTGGTGTGCTCTGGGCCAGAGGAAGTTAGATGTGGTGCTCTGCTCTGCAGCTCTAATGCCAAATATCCATTGCTTGTTCTGATTTAAAATATAAAAGACAGGAAAAAAGGCTAAAATCAGTCTTCTAGTTAGACTTGTCTTATTTAAAGGTTGAATACGGATGTAGAAGAGTAGTTCCCAGCACCTGTGTTTGAAACAGCATCACGCCTGGGTGGGCAGTGCTGAGCACGCAGTGCCAAGGCACCCAGAACCTCCCTGCCATGCTGGGGGCTTAGGGACGCCCTCAGAACATCACATGGAGAGCATCTGGCTTCTGCTCAGCTCATCTGTGGGGTGGCTGCAGGCCTGGTCCGGGCATCAGAATGCATGTGTCAGTTTTCTGCTGACGCAGTGTGTCCTGGCAACAGCCAGCTTTCCTCGGTGACTTTGCCATCCCACCCCCTGCTCCTCAGTGCAGGACATGGTGAACATTTCCAGCCCGGGTCAGGTACATGGCAGCAATGGGAACTTCTGACCTGAATTTAGAGCTGTCTTAGCATTGCTGAAGCATCAGTTTAGAAAGGCGTACCCCGAAATCATACCAAAATTCTTCCTTTCTCCTGCCTGTTGTTTTGTTCCTTACCTTCCAATAGCTTCTTCATCAGCTGTGCTTGCCCAAAAATGAATTTAATTGTTTTAATGAGACTTGTTGGTTTTAGGCAGTGCCCTGTTGTTTGCTTAACATAATTACAAAGCAAGGTGCAGCTGCAGCAGAAAATAAGGGAAGTAAGGAAGAGAAGAGTGGGTAGTGGAGAAAGTGCCAAAAATCCCTAGGCAAGGGATGTTTTGGCCAAGACAACAGACAGCCTGTGTGCCAAGGAATTGCCAGCTCCCTTCTTCCTACCTAGAAAGAATTCTGACAGGAGTGTGATGTGTTTCAAGTCAGGTGCCTTTGACAGCTACCTTGGGTTCCTGCAGGGGAAACCCTACATGTTCGGAGTCTCTAAACTTGCAGCCCCTCAAATGTTTTGTTTTGCCCATTTTAGACACTTGGAGGTTTCCTTTTTCAGAGAATGCCAAGAGGTGACCGTGCTGAGAACACCAGTCCTGCTGACCACGTCCTGTGCTTGCTGAAGCCTTTACACCCCAGCAGCTCCCAGTCCCTGGTGACACAGGCCTGTCTTTGGGGCAGAGAGTGGCAGGAGGATGCAGACCTGGGCCGAGCATCTGCTGGCACTTTGCTGCTGAAAAGGAGAGTCACTCAGTCACTATTCTCCCTTTTCTTGTTCAAAACACAGCGAACTGTGATTGAAACCAAGTTGCACCAACTTGTTAAGCCCTCCAGGACCAGTACCCGTTTCCACCCCACACCGGGTTCAGGCTGCAGCTGCTGCAGATCAGCTCGAGGCCCCAGATGGTGCTGCCTAATCCCCAGGAGAATCCGTGTCCTGGAGGCAGCTCTTATCGCTCCAGACCACTGCAGACATTGTCTGCAGGTCTACTGCGAGGGGGAATAATGCAAACATGCCATGCCTGAGTTTCACTTCCTTGAGCCGCACAAAGACACAGGAAGTGAAGTTAAATGTTACCAGAATAGAGCTCTCGTTACGGAAAGCTGAACTATTTCTGCCGCCCCAGTATTGTGCCTGGTGGTTTGGGGGGCAAGGTGCGCTCCCAGCGCTTGACTAGTCGTGTTCTGCTGCTCAGAACTGTGGTGTGGAGACCGTTTTGAAGCACATCTTTGCATTTGTTTTGCCGCCAGTCGCCGTTAGCTCACCTGGGCAGCAATTCGTGCCCTCCCAGGGCTGCACTTGGGGTGTTGGAAGTGCTCCAAGGCCTCAGTTTTTCCAGCAGCAGAGTATCCCGATGTCCTCTTCTGGTTGTCCTGGAAGGTGTAGGATGGGCAGGCTCTGCATCCTTGTGTCCCCTCCTGGCACTTCTTGACTGAGTTACTTCGGTGCTGCATAGCATGCAGAATTTATGTCTGTTTTCCTGTCTATTTTCTTGTCTATTTCCTTCCAGATATGCTTATAAAAATGCTCTATGTTAGGCTTTCAGTAACCCAATTTTATTTGTAAAAATCAATGTTAATCAGTCAGTTCTGGCAGGTAGTGCAGGTGTTTCTGTTGCGCTTGGGGTGACTCGATCCTGTCACCTCTGGGGCTCATTTTGACCTCCACACCAGTTCTGACCATGCCTCAGCGGAGGCTGAGGCTTGGCACTTGCTCAAGAGCACCTAGATAGATTTAAACATGAAACTAAAGGGGAAAAAAAAAAAACAAGAAAACTTAAAGTTGCTGGAATGGTGTTCATAGGAACAGATTATCACCAGTTTATCCAGTGTCTTATTTACTGAGCTGTGAAGCTGATGCTGATTTCACTCTGTACATGGTTTGTGCTGTGCTGAGTTATTCTGCACCACACCTGAAAAATTCCAGAGGCTCTCAGGCTCCTGACGGCTCTTTCTGGTGCTGGCTAAGAGCGTCTTGGATTGCTTAACATACAGCCCAGAGCTCTGGGACTGAAAACCAGAACACCTCAGGTGGTTCTACAGAAAATATCTGTCTTAAGTCCCTGAAACATTAAAAACAGAGTCAGAATTCAGAGAGCAAACTAAAGTTGTTTGACTTTTTATTTGAAAACAAACTCAAATCGTGTTGAAAGCAGAGAACAAAAATGACACACTAACCTACTGGCAGTTTTGGTCTGATTTGCACCGGGAAGAGAGCACAGGTGTGTTTATTTCCCTGTTTTAAATAGCAGAGTCCCAGCCAAGGTGTGGGTGAGGATGTGCATGTGCTGGAAGTCGTTATTCAGGCTGATTTCAGCTGAGACTGGTTCTCAAGGAGCTGCTTAGTGCATCTCTCTAGCTATCTTTTGGCAAAAACTTACGGAGGAGCTGATATATGTAGCAGGAGCAGTGCCAGTGACCTTTCGTAGTTCTGTTTGCATCCCATAGTCATGAATTTTGGCATTATTTGTGCCGCACTCGGGTTTGCCCCACGCACGTCATAGCTGTAGGAGCACAGCAGAATGATCCTCTCCCCAGAGCTGAACACACTAGATAAAAGATGCCTGAGATTAGTATGCAAACCTCTGGGAAGCCATGGGAGCAGGGGGCGACCTGTGCCACTCTGAGGTTGTTTCCTGCCTCACAGAACACAGGGATGAGTGGTGCGGGTGGAGGGGGCTGTGGCTGCCCAGAGCATCACGGATTCGGGCACTCTTGGTGTGTGGACCCAGGCACGGCCAGAACTGAGTCCCTGTGCGGCTGTGGAAATCGGGGTGCAGCAGGAGCGAACTTCCCTCTTTGCTCTGGGAAGGTTTCTGTGTGTTCTCTTTGATTCTGACAGCATTGATATTCCGTTTGCTTTATGAAACCCTTTATTACAAACAGTTATGAATATGAACATCTCATTTGACTGCTGATGAACAGAGGGGAAAATCTAAATTAAAACTTTAAATACCACTATTTAATTACCCAAATGGCTTTGGCTGTGTCAAAGAGTGCCTGGGATTATTCTGTTTTTCAATTTGTTTTAATGCTTCCCCGGTAAAAGCTGATGGATTCCCAGGCCCATTGCTGTCACTGATGAACTATATAAAGATAAATGACATTATGGTAAATTCCACTTAATGACACATTTTTAATTTTCAGAACACAGACATTTTCTGGCTAGTGAATGAAGGCTAATTACCTCAAGATCAGAACAAAATAACTCCTCATTTTGAAAGATAATAGAAAAGAAATGTTGCAGATTAATGATGCTATTTATCTTTAAAAGAAAAAACCCTCTATCTTTATCCTGATAGTGCTGCTCCCCAAGGAACATGGTTATAAAATGGATCTGAAGTCGCAACTTAATAGGTTATTAAAATTATTTGAGTGTGGGCTCCTCTGGTTCAGCCTTTCCATAAATTTTGACGGAGGTCTCCGTGTTTCTGCGGAGAACAGCTTGTTTACGAGGCCACTGGGAGCAGGCGGGGGCTGACAAAAGGCACCTCGCCCCGCTCTGTGGCTCCTTCTCACTGACAAATTTCCCAAGCACTGACAGAAAAGTTGGAAATGACTGGGCTGTGTTACATCAGTGTCTTTTCTTTCCAGTGTGTGTCGCAAGAGGAGTAGGTGGGAATAAAGGGCAGAGAGGTAAATCTGCTGTGGGGACGCGGCAGCAAACAGCATCAGCTATGAAGTGCCAGGATCGGAGGTTTTGTGACTGGTGGGACAGGTGACTCCATTGGTGCTTGCTGAGAGGTTTGAGCAGTGCAGCCTCAGCTGTAAAAATGATGGGTGGAAAAGCATCCTGAGCATGAGCTCTGGATGTGCTCGTTGGGGATGTCCTGCTCCATCTGCCGCTGTTCCCAGCCAGGCCACAGGTAACACCTCTGTCCCTCTCGTGCTGTGGAAGCAAATTCCTGTCAGATATCCTTCTCCTGCAGAGAGCAAAAGTGTGTGAAAATGTCATTGTGAAGGAGATTTCCACCCATTACAATATCTTTGGTGTCAGTAGTTGCCTAGGACCCTGGTGCAGCCGTGCTGCTGGACGCGGTGCGGGCGGCACAGCCTCTGCTGTGCCATTCTGTGAGACGTGGTTTATGGCTCAGCCCCGGATGGGTCCACTGTGGAGTGGAAAGTGACATGTGTGTCCTCAGCTGGACAGGTCAGGGAAGAGTTCACGGAGTTTCTGAGGCTGGAAGACAAATGTGGGGAGGGCGATCCCACTCACTAGGTTCGAATATTGAAGACATAGCTGGGTTATGGAGTTGGGTTTTGGGTTTTTCTTGTCCCGGTCCATGAGGCAGAGTGTTACTTTCCCTCGACCCAGCTCAGCTGTTTGCTGGTGATGTTTTGCCGTGGCTCCATCCACAGAGAGTGAGGGTCTGTCCTGCCAGTGCTGCAGAAGGGGACGGATGTGTCCCTCTGTGTTGGCTGCAGCTCAGTGACACGAGGGTCCGTGCTTCTGTCTCTTCCCCAAGCTACTTGTCCTCCACTGCCTCTGGACAGACGAAGCAGTTGGTATTTAATTACTGAGTTAAGTGCCGAATTCAGTGTTTCAGTGCAGCCTGGGCTCGGTGAGCTCCTTCAGCTGCAGAGACCCCAGTGTGCTCGAGCCCTCCAAGCCCCTCGTCGTGTTTCCTTTCACTTCTCTGCCATAATCTGCCCTGTGCCACTGAATCTGCCCCTTCACCACCTCCCTCTCTCCCAAAGCTTCCTGAGGAGCTTCTAGAAACCCTCTGTGATTTAATACTTGCCTAAATAGCAGTAAATAGTTATCCAAAGGGAGTATTTTATACGGTTTGTGTTTAGATACAAATTACATCCCAAAGGAAGGATATGTAGTCCAAATAAAATCTTGGTGGCAACTTGTATGTTTGTTGAGCTTAGTATTATTTGTCTCAACACTTGGCTTTTGTGTGGGGTTAAGCAGAATTAATTAGAGGTCAGTCACTGATAAAATACAGCACTTCTAATGGCAACAACCAGGAGAAGCATTTTCAGCACCTCTGGTGTCCTGAGGGTTTTTTCCCAGCTCTGACTGTTTTGCGCACATTCCTTAAGATCATCTCTCGCAGTGACAAGCTTGCTCTTTGCCTGTGAAATTCCCTTTGGGTTGTCTCTCTGCTGTGCAGGCCTTGGTGACCTGTGTTCTGGCAGGAAGAGGGCAGGGCCACAATCTGGAGATCATTGTGCACAATTGATACATGATGCCAAGGTAAAGAAGCAAATACAGAGCAGGTTGATTTGACTGAGCTCTGAAACATTTATTCACCAAGTTTGTGCGAGGTCTTTCCAAACCTGGGAGATTTCAAGCCTGCAGGTTAAGATTCCACTGTGGGTATTTGTTGCTGTGGATGAATCAGCAGTTCATACAACAGAATTTCCTGTAAATTATTAATCTATTCCAGAAAGTGTAATGTGAGCGTTTTCTGTGCCCTGAAGGATTTCCGAGTTGTTCGTGCAGGGGAGCAGCAGCTCACGCACCGAGGCAGTCCCGAATGGCTTGGGAGCCCCATGGCAACGTTCTCTGGGCTCAGGTGTGGCTTCCAGGAGCTCAGCAGATAATGGTCACCAGGAAAAAACAACTGTAAGAAAAGGGTTTGTTTTCTGAAGGTTAGGGTCACACTGCTGGCTGAGGCTACGTTGGGTTGTGAGACTTGGACACCTGGCAGAGCCAGTTTCACTTTTTTCAGATGAGGTGTTTTTGAGGCTTGGGATCACGAGGATAAGTCTTGAGGAGGAGCCTCTTACGAGTGGATTTTAATGTCAAAACTATGTGGTTTTTAATTATGTAGTTATGGTGCTGCATGTATGGAATGCAAACGCTATGAATCACTTAGGTCTTAGTAAACATCACCAGTGCTCTAAGGTGGAATTCCTGGAGTTAGCTTTTCCTGGTTTATTGTAGTAGTGCACAGAATACATAGATGTGTGTGTGTGTGTCACTCAGAGATGTGTATGTCAGTATTTTGCCAATGTTTCTGGATTCTGCCAGCAGAAACAGCATTTTTGTCTTATAGGTTGTATGGCTTTGGGTTTTGCATTGGGCAATTGTCAGTAAGACTGAGGAGATCTTATATAACAAATAAAAAGAATTTGTTCATTCAGATGATGTTATCCATAGACACAGTCCCCAAAAACAGCTGGTGACTTCCCTGGCCACAGTGGCTCATACAACAATCCTTCTGACTGTACTAATGGGATTCCAGTCCCAGGCAGCAGCATTTTGCACCACCGTAGCAAAAAGCAATGTCTGAAACTGGGAGTGTCTCCGAGAAGTTCTTTCATGTTGAAGCAGAAATGTGCTCAGCAAAAAGAAATGTAAATTTAAGGAAAATCTCCAATTTCCCATTCTGTGCAGAGCTTTGATTTTTCGCTGATTCAGGCAGTAGAGTTGACATTGGAGCTGCTCATTTCTTCTGAAATAATCACTTTTTACTTTGGAACAGTCTTTCATTTCTCACAGCACTATCTTCTGAAACAGTCCACTTTGTATGTATGAATCTGTTTTTCTCCAGATAACACAGAAAGTGAAACTATTAGGAACAGGTTCCCATCTATTACTCTCCGGAGAGCACAGAGAAATACTAATTCTCGGTGGCTCCTGTTCGGGGACTCCACCGATGTCCTTTGCTCCTTTCAGAGAAAGACAAAGACATCCAGGACAGCGTGTGTCTGTAGTCTAAATTGGCTGTGCCACATGAAATGTTCGGTTTCGATGGAGGCAGAGAGGTCCTGATAACAAAGCTGTCAGTGAAGCCTGGTGGCCGCAGAGCCTGTGCTGGAGGGGCCAGAACCACCGCTAGTGCCACAGGCACTGCCTGCTGGGGTGGTTGGAGCTGTTGGCTATTCCCTAGGTCTCACACGGCTCTTACCTGACACAAGTACAATTTTGACCTCCACTGACGAGGGGCATCGTGTGCTGTGGCAGTACTACGAGCATCCTCCAGGTGAGGGGTCCCCTTTGATGGGAGCCCTGTGGTTCCACGGCCTGGACCTGCCCCAGTGGCACATACCCTGTCACAATTCCATTGGTATTTCTCCTCTCGTGATTTCATTTTTAAAACTGATGATTTTGTGTCTCCTTCTGTTGCTGTTGTGTGACAGCTACAGAGTTTTGCTCATTCTGTGTGCCTCCATCCTGTTTCTGCCTGTGTGACGCAGAACCAGCCCTCAGGGTTCCTCAAGGTTCCCCCAACAGGCACCAATGTGCCAACAGGCACAACCTGACTGGGGCTGGCAAGAGCTGGCGAGAGAAGGTGGGTCAGGTAAGGGCAGCAGTGCTGATGCCTTTGCAGGTCAGACTTCAGTGAGGATATTCAGGGCCCTTAGATAGAGAATAACTTTGCCAATAGTTGACATTGTTCAAAATAGCAGCATCAGACTTCCCTGATGCCTGGGCAGCGAGGGCTGTTCTGGTGATGTGCCCAGTTTGGTTTTGATCCCTAGAAAGGTTTCCCCCTGGGAACGATGTGCCTTGCCAAGAGGATTGAGGAGGAGAGGACTGACCCTGCCATGCTCTGTGCAAACACCAGTGGTTCAAGGGTTCCCAATGTGCCCTGGACAAATTGTTCCTCGTCCTCAGATGGAAGGGCCATGGATACAACTTCAGAGCTCCGTGAGGCAGAGGTGGTGTAAAGAATGGAGAAGTGTTGTTAGGCTGTGGTGTGAAAATCCCACCTGTGCTGGCACACAGCTGTGCTGTAATCCGTCATGGCACACTGCTGGTGGGTTTGCCATATTATGGCACTTTCATGGGGGCAATCTGACCTTGCTAATTACTGCCTAATTGCTGCTGGTTTTGGGCTTGGAAATACTCAGGACTCGCTGAGGTTCTATCAAGGTTTGCTTTGTGCATGAATTTCCATCTATTGCTTCTCTCTTGTGGTCACTCCTACTGTTTCAGTACCTTTTTTTTCTGGAAATAAACCCCCCAATCCTCCCGCCTGCTTTTTCACTCCACGGAAGTCTCTTCTGTTTGGCTCATTTTTTTTCAGTGGAGACATCTGCACCCAGGTGCTTCCTGACCTTTCCCTTGTGACCATCACACTGCCATGGGCAAACCCCCTGGGGTATGTTGTTCTCCATCTCTGGGGGCGCAGCGAGGTTCCTGCTCTCCTGGCCATCCCAGAGATCCCCTCTGCAGAGGTTAGGCAGGGATGGGGGGACAGTGGGTACTTCACCCTTCCTCCTGCTTTACCCTCAGTGCCTCTACCCTCTGGGAGTGGCTTTTTTGGGTGCTTCGGCTCACTGACCATTGGTCTCTGGCCATGCCGTGTTAGGATCCCCCATTGCTGCTGCAAGCCTACATGACAAACTGCTCTTTATTCTGTTTGACAAAGATAGTTTTCACATTCCAAAAAAAGCTGAGTGTTTAGCACATGCCTTTGGAAACAACCAGCTCTGATGTGGAGAGTAACTTAGGCTTTCTGCAGCCAGTGTTGTCCTTCGTGGTTTTGTCGCCCACTTTGCAGTGAGCCCGAAGGACCCAAGTTAAGATATTTCACAAGGCTTTTCTGTAGGAAGAGTTCTGTGGTTAAAGTAACTGCTTGAGTGTCCGTGGCACCTCTCCCCTGCACCAAATTCCTTTCAAACCCCCACAGGTAGCAAGTGACACATCTCCGCTCCTGTCAATGTCATGGCCCTGCGTCGCTGTGCTGAAAGGTATCTCCTGGCGGCATTGTTCCCTGGTGGTTGTTTCTTTGGGAGCAGGCCTCTTGTATAGCTATTTGTTGGACTGTGTACCTACTGAATTAGTCAAAGACCTGTCTAAAACCATTTTTTCTTTTCCTCTTTACCCCTCCCCCAAACTTGCTTTTGTTATGTATTGGCTTGCTAATCCTTGTGTTGAGCAGTATCAGACATCACCTTTCTTGGGGGCACTTAGTCCACTCTTCCGCTTTCTTTGTCAAAGGGCTCCCTTAATAGGAGAAGTCAACAGGGAGGACAAAAGGGATTGAAAGTTGTATTTAATCGGGGTCAGAGAGGTGGTGTTCGGAGTGACGGGCCCACAGGCAGGCTGGCCTTTTATGCTTCCCGACACAGATGGTCCCAGAGCATTCAGCTAAGTGAAGAGAAAGCTGCCCAGTGAAAGCTATTGTGGGGCAGCATCGTTACAGTTGAGAAGGGTTGCCAGGGGTAACTGGAGAGTATCACCAGCATCCTGTGATCACTAGTCTGTGCCATTGAAAACCCCAGACCCGGGATGGCTCTGGGTCCCTTGGCATCCTCCCCCAGCTCCCGCATCAGCGGCAGCATCTCCTGCTGCCTCTGTGAAATTTAATATCATTATTTTTACTTTGAGGCACATAAACTGCAGAATCATTTGCATTTCTTAATTTCAGAGTAGCCACCTTCTGCAAAACATACAGCCACTTGCTTCAGAACATATTGCTTTTCTTTCCCTGGGGAATAGTCTAATAATATTTGAACTTATTAAGATAACACTGTGTTTACAGAAACTTAATTTTTTAACATTTGTCTGAGTGCATGAATAGCTGAATTAAAAAAAAAGCAGGGAAAAAAGGGACCTTCTGTAATCCAACACAAATGAAGCCTGCAGGCGTGTGCGAAAGCTGTGGAGACTACGTCCAGAAGACCCCCAGGGGTTTGCTTAGGACACCTCCTATGGTCTAAACAAGTGGCACGTCACAGCAGGTAAAATGTGTTCCTGGCAAAATAGTTGAGTGCTGCTTTTCTGTTGAAACAGGAACCCTACTGATCCTCCTGTTGGAGCCAGAGGTGCTGGAGGTTGTGGCTCTGCCATGAGTCTTGGGTGAAGTGCTGCTGGGAGTGCAAACACAAACATGAGCCATGAGCAAAAGCGCGAGGAGGTCAGCATTGAGAATTCACCAGTGCCTAGCAGCTGCCCCTTGGCATGTGCCAGCAGCAGCTGAGGCCACAGAGCCCCCGGGGTGTGCACCAAGGGCTCTGCCAGTGCTGCCAGAGGTGCCGTCTGGGGCAGCTGGAGCCCTTGGGCAGGACCAGAAGGGGCAGACATGGAGCCAGCTGTGCTGTCCAGTGTCCAGTGCAGAGCCAGCTGTGCTGCCTAATGTCCAGTGCAGAACCAGATGTGCTGTCCAGCACAGATCCAGCTGTGCTGCCCACTGTTCAGTGCAGATCCAGCTGTGTTGCCCAATGTCCAGTGCAGAACCAGCTGTGCTGCCCAGTGTCCAGCACAGATCCGGCTGTGCCACCAGCAGTGCCACACTCCCAGGACACCTGCATGGTCAGCAGGTTCTACTGGACTCACTGCTCTGCTGGAGGGTGATGGGCAGGCCCAGTGGCCATGGCCCAGCCCTTGCCTGGCTACCAGTGTTGTGTCCCCATGAGTCACCAGGAGAGCACTGTCCCCGGCAGAGCCACACGGAGGTGTCATGGCACTGATATTGATGTGACCTCAGTCATGCAAGAAGTCCCTATATGGGTTTTGTACAGCTCAGAGCCAGGGGAATGAAGAAAGTTTCATATGGGCTTCATTAAATAATGGAGGTTTAACTAAAACAGTGCCATTTTGGGTATTTCAGCACTTCTAGACATTTTCACCAGTGCAAATATTGCCTGTGATTAAGCAGCTCATGTTCTCCTCTCATCTGTTCCTGCTGCAGGTTGCTGAGATGTTCCAATGTGAGCATTCTCACTGCAGTTGGTGACAGTGGTGGCACCTGAGCACTCCACACTGCTCCTTTCCTGTGTGGTGTTAGGGGTAAAACATCATGTTTGCTGGAGAACTGTGTGTAGGTTTTGTTCTGGCAGTGTCAGACTGTAAGGGGAAGGAAGGTTTGCAGGGTTTTGTCAAAGCAGCCTCGGAAGTCAAAACTAATCTTCATTATAATGAAACATGGAAATAATGAAGGCTGGAGGCAGGTGTGTAATTCAGAGTGTTTCGTCAGAGACAATGGCAACAGAGCAAATGAGTGTTTCTACAGCTCCTGAGGTATGTTCTTCTCAGGCAACCAGCGAACTCATAATTCTTTGTGTTTTCTGTGTCCCCTTCTCAGCCTAAGTAGTTGCCCCACTTGTTTTCCAGACTTTAAATGTTGCTAGTGAGTGATATGATCTGTTTGGTTTCAATAGTTTACTGGCTTTTTACTTTGGTGCTGTATTGTCACCTTTTTTAAGCCATTTGAAGAGTCTTGCTGGGTAACAAATTGCAGGTTATCTTTCCCTGCGACTTCCCTCTGCACCTCTGTTAAACAAACAGCAGTAATGCAATCACATCTTTCCTCCTGCACCATCAAGCTGTGGATCTTGTATGAACTCAGCAGTAAGCAAATGGAGAAATGATGCATCTCGCATGTTCTGTCTGCACATTTCCAGAGAATTAATGTCTGGTCCTCAGACCTGTGCAGTACATGCAAAGTACATGTCTGAATTTAGTCACACTGGGTCATCTGAGTCTCTGACTTACAGTGCAGGAGAGGCAAACTCAGCCATCCCAGCACTTCTCTATTGCTAGTGTGTCAGGGACCTGAAATAAAGTGGTTTGGGGTTGCTCTCAGAAGAGGTCCTGACTGATCCCCCAGGAGCAGTAAGGCTTGGGGAGTTTCCTGCCTCTGGCCCTGTCCTGGTTTTAGGAGGTGAATGTTTGGGAAGAAAACTGTAACTCTGGTTTAACACTGGTGATAAAGATTTTTCCTAAACCACTTGGCATCAAGGCCAGAGCTCACGACAGCTTACAGCCATCAGAGCTGCGTGTGCGGTGCCGTTATCACATGTTCAGTGTGTGTTGGACCATGTTGCTCCCTAGCGACATCAGTCCCTTGCTGGAATGCCATTCCTCACCCACGTGGCCAGTGCTGGCCCGGCCTCACCATGGCCAGGACCCCCAACAGGAGTGGTGTCCTTTAGGCTCAGGTGAAACATTGGACTGGATCTGGTACCCAGCCACCAGTGCTGGTGTGGTCTCCAGTAGTACAGTGTCTGATGCACCCACATCAGTGACACCTGCGTGGTGTGAACACCATCCCACTGTGAAGACACAGCATGTGTGATAGGATGTGGCTCTGGAGAAGCTCTGGGACACTGGCAGGGCTGCAGCAGTGGTGCCTCTGCAGCTAGCTGCACTCCTGTCCGCGCACAGGAGCGGCTGTCTGCACGAGTCGTACTCTGACTCCTGCTCCGCAGCCTCGGCTGTTCTGCAG
>NW_008666572.1:13362-17115 GCF_000695815.1 Acanthisitta chloris | reverse complement strand
CTCCTAACATTAGCCATGTGTGTCCCCTTCCCAGCTCCTCAGGACTGCTAGGAATGGGACTGGTCCTTGCTGGCTCTGCAGTAGTGCCCTGGCCATGGGCTCCACACACCAACCTGACACTTGGTTGCTTCTCTCATCTCCTTCCTCCCTGCCCACAGCCCAGAGAGAGGTGTGGGAGCCCGAGAGACTATATGCAGTGTTTGTTTTTGAAGGAGTGATGAGCTGCCTCCCTGCTCAGGAAACATGGTTGATCACACATTTCAAATGAGGCCTGGGTGATTTTTTCAGTGTTAGCACTGGTTGGATTTCTTCTGAGTGTTGTTAGGTAGAGGCAGGACCTAATTCACAACCAGCCCTCCAGTCATGGACTCCAGCACCCCTGGCCCTTGTCCAGATGAAGGGGGAAACCTGGATCAAAGGTTTCAGAATTTTTGCCCAGACCTGTGATATGGAAAGTGTAATCAGTCGGTCTGTGCAGCAGAGCCGTATCTCTGCCGCAGCGTCAGGGACTTTAACCCGAGATCTGCAGGCTGAATCGGTCAGATTGCTGAGCCTCCGTCAGAAAGGGTGACTGAAATCACCGCTTCAGATGTGCATCGACTTCCTTGGGTTAGTGCAAGTGTTTAGCGTTCACTTCAGCTCTGTCAGGAGAAGGGATTGAGCAGAGGAACTGCTTATTTTAAATACTGCTGTTTAAAAAATCAACACTGGGACAAAAAATGCTTTAATCGAGAAAAACATTATAGATTAAATTAAAAATATAAATATGAAGTGTTTCCTGCTGGAACAGCAAACAGGTGAGATCTGAAGTGCTCAAATTCAGGTGGGAAGAGCTGGGGTGTAATACACCTTCCAGTTCTGTCAGTGTCAGGGAAAAGTAGAGTCAAATGTTCTAAAAATTACTATTAACCATCAATATTAATTGGCAGCACCTTAACTATCCAGTGCGACTGCTGCCAGAGTCATTTTCGGTAAAGGCTTGTTAAACTCTCAGGACTCAAGTGCTTAAAATCAGATAGAGACTTGTGGTCAGTGCTGGTCCCTGTGTGACTGTTCTGTGTCTCAGGCACATCACAAGCTGTGAGGACACCTGAGCAGCACCCACAGGGCTGAGGTGGTGCTGATCACAACCCTCCTGGCAGCACCAGGCAAGGGCTGCAGCGACCCAGGTCCTCAGGTCTGTGAAAACCTCTTGTTAGAGAGCCTAAGTTAGTGCATCTGGAAGAAACTCCATTACTAGGGCAGAACTGAGAGATGAGGCTTTTGTACCATTGAGAAGGATTTTCCCATTGCTGTGGTGTCTGTTTAAGAAGAAAGAGGGAGGAAAAAAAATAAAACCCAGAAAAACCCCAAACAAA
The DNA here is from genome assembly GCF_000695815.1 of Acanthisitta chloris. Taxonomy (NCBI): domain Eukaryota; kingdom Metazoa; phylum Chordata; class Aves; order Passeriformes; family Acanthisittidae; genus Acanthisitta; species Acanthisitta chloris. Next base: position 15,757 of record NW_008666572.1, on the reverse strand, counting down.
AAAGAAACCAAAACCGCAGAGACAAGTGCTCAAGGTGTAAACAAACACATCTTTAGCGTTGTAGGGGGCAATTTGAAGTGTTGATCAAACAAAATGCAGGTTTTGTGCACAGAACAGAGTAAAACCGGTGAGGAAAAGGTTAATAAGCACTACTTTTAGAACCTGTTTTATTTTATTTGTCAGTGGTGCTGCGGCGCAGTGCCCTCCCCATGCTGTGCACACAGGGAACACGATCAGATCAGGGTCTCAGATTGATTTCTGTCTCCTTGGCAGCACTGAAAATTCTGAACAAGCCTAAACTGTATTCTCTCAGAGAGAATTGTGATTTGCTGGTTATGGATAGAGAGCAGCTTCCTTTCCCCACATTTCTTTGGTAAGAGGAGGAAAGGGAGTGACATGTCTTCTGCTGTGGCCCTTGTTGCAAGGACAAAACTGCTCTAACCAGTGATTCAGCAGTTCTTCAGCAAAGCTACTTCATTTTTCATCACCTCAAAGTTGTGCCTCTGGGGCTGGAAGGACATGTTTCTGGGACAGTCTCATGCCTTCTATTGCCAGCAGAAGGCTGATGTTGAGATGTCCATCCCAGTGGTTTTCTGTTCCAAAGAACATAGAACAAAGTACACCAGAACATGAGGACTGAAGTGGAAAAGGGCACCATGTTCTGCATTCCTTGCTGCATTCCCATCTCCACCCCTCAGGACCCAACATAGGACCATCCTTGAGACGTGTGACCCGCAGGCACCAACCAGATGTTAGTGCTGGTTGGTGCTTCTGCATTCCAGGTGTCTGCAGAACTCCACAGTGGGTGGAGTGCAGAGTGTCACAGGTGCCAGGACCCTCTGCACTTCTCCATGGCAGTGACTGTGGGAAGAGCCACTGCACCATCTCGGTGCTTACAAGCCATGAACAAGGCATTGAGGAGATCTCCCTGCTGTGATAGATGTTCTGTGGAGGGACTAAAGGGTCTGCCTTTGTGGTCAGTGGCTATTGTGGTCTGTGTGGTAAGGCCTTCAAAGCCCAGGAGGACCAAAATTAGAGCAGAGTGCCAATGCTGGAGCTTTCTTTTCATGGAGTAACCATGTGCTGTTGCACACTCTCAGGTGCTTCAGCACTTTATTTTTGCTCACTGCCAGGAGTGTTGTGTCCCACATCGCTCCTCATGTCTGCCCTTTCCTGGGAAGCTCCAGTTTGAAGAAGGTTTAACCTAGAGGGGCACCCAGGGTGCAGTTTGTGTCCCTCACCCTTGGCAGATGGGGACGTTGCCTTGGATAGCCTTCCTGACTGATGGCAAATCCATAAGGTGATGTCAGTGTCTGTTCCTGAGCTGTAGAAGTGTTCCATTCCGTGTGAATATTTTTGAGGAACCTCCTGCCCATGTTTCCTATTCCTGTAATCCTCAGGAGGATCAAAGTGAAGAACTAGGGTTGTATCCAACAGGATTTCACCTGCTCCATGTCTCCTTTTCAGCATCAGCTCAAACTGCAGCTCTCTCCCACATCCCAGTTTCCGTGAGGCTCCTCGGGAATCTTTTTGTCTGGAGCTCGTTTGAGTCCTTCCAGGAAAATCAGCTGAAAGCTCTAGGCACTGCCACCTCCAGAGCTGTTCTGGGTCTGCCTCCTGCCAGGCACCCTGTGGTGCTGCTCTTCATGTCCCGGAGCCGGTCGTGGGAGCCTGGTCTGATCGTGAGAATGGGCAGGAGTTGTCAGGGCTCAGATGAGTCAGTTTTCCCTTGCCCAGTGGGGCAGTTATCAGCACGAAAGGAAGTTGAACCATAGACCTGGCCCATGCCCAAACACTGGCTCTTAGCCTGCATTGAAAGTGACTTTTCTTTTCCTGGGCTGAAGGTTTGGGGAATTTGAGGGGAAAAGTTAAGAGCCCCAATTAAGCTCAGCAAGTTTCAGATAGTCATCTACATCAGTATATTCCAACCCAGGGATTATTTCCCCATTTCTTTGTGATGGCAGTGCTGAGAGAGCTGAGCTGCTTCTCCAGGATGGTGAATGGCTTTAGGTTTGTGATTCAACTGAAGCATTGAATTTCCAAGAAGCAATTAATTTCCAAGAAGCTTTAGATCTGAATTCCATTGCGGGGAGGCATATCCCTTGCGTGGCTCCTGTCAGCCACAGGGACTGTGCTGGCTCAGACACCACAAGCCTTGGTGCAGCAAAGCTCTGTGGGCTTGTTTGCATTTATTCTTCATCCTTTTTGTATTGGTGGAAAAAGGTGTGACATGTTACCAAAACAGACTCCCAGGACACAGCTGTAGGTTTTCTGTAGGTGGAACGTGAGGAGTGAAGTGAAGGTGCTCCTCAGGCTCAGCCTGAGCTGTGAGCCAAGTGCCGTTTGGTCTGAGGGCATGGAGGGATCCTGGTCAGGCTGCCATCAGTGATGCAGG
>NW_008666572.1:11800-13273 GCF_000695815.1 Acanthisitta chloris | reverse complement strand
CACGGGCACAGAAACAGTCTCGGTGGCACCGCAGCTGCTGCTACAGAGTCAGCTCTGGGCAACCTCTTGATCCCGTGAGGCACCTCAGAATCTCCTTCCCCTGGAGCCCAGCCTGGACAGACCTCCCTGCTGGCCCACACCTGTCTGTCCTGCAGAGCTGGGCCGGTCGGCGGCAGCGCTCGGCATGTTTCCGTGGGGGATGCTGCAGATGTGCTGTCAGATGAGTGACACTGGGAAAGAAAAACTCTTACTCCTGCTTTGAAATTACAATTTTATCTCAAATCAGGGTTTTTTGATGAATAATTTGGGCTAGTCCAAGGCCTTTTCACAGTAACCTGCCTCAAAATTTCCCACTGCTTTGCTGCTATACTTTTTATTTTACCCCATTTTCATTTTTTCACATGTATTTGAGTTAGTGTTTGCTATTTTTCTCCTCAACCAAAGGTTGCTGGTACCCAAAAGGTATTTCAGACAACTCAATCAAATAGCCAAAAAGGGATTTCTCTCTGAAGTAACCCTTTATTCCTTCTTCAGCCATAGAGGAAATACCCAGAAAGTGAATTCTTGATGCTCCCAGTGAGAACAACAGATTTGTGTTCAGCCTTTCCTGCTCCAAATTAGAAATCACAGTATAGACAATGGAATTTATAAATCATATATTACACCTCATTCTCTGGTGGGAATGAAATGTCCACGTTTGCCTCCTTTTCTCTGTTTAGCTCTGACTGCTGTGAACACTGGGAAGAATAACCAGCAGCTTTTCTTTCTCTTTTGCTCCTTTTTATTTTTTTAATCTATTCATTTTACACTTTTCAGACAGATTTTTCCCCGGGGTGAAACAAAGGTTAACTGAAATTTCCTCTGTTGTGTACCTGAACGAATCAGCAGTTTGAGAAGGAAATCCCATTGATGGGCAAGGAGAGTGACAGTCTCTATTTAAAGAATTCCCCCGACTGTGTGGTAGACCAACCATGCCATGAATTTAACTGTTCCTGTGGTCCCCATACTTGTACCCACCGAAAAGAGAGAAAAACCTACTTTGTTCTGCAAATGTTGCGCTAAGCTTTGAAAATCATGAGCCGGGAGCGGTGTGAATTGCCGCGGCTGAGGGAGCAGTGTCGGCACAGACTGAGCGTAGGCAGGGAATTGTGCACGCTGGATAATGGGCAGGGCCCTCTGCCTGTTCGTCGGTCCTGCACTTCGCTTTGGTGCTCACAGACTCCTGAAAAATATGGCTTGCTCAATTCTTTTGCTGTTTTCACCGCACAGTTTTACTCCCTCTTGGTGCACAAGGCACCTTGCCCGTGCAGAACTGCTGGAATAGGCAGCACTGAGGGTACGCAGAAGGGCACAGGCTCGGAGGAGGGTGCAGGACGTGCCACAGGGAGGTTGCCTGGCGCAGACAAGGGGTGCAGGGCTGAATGTGGAACCTGACACCCGGCAGGGAGCAGCAGGAGGCACCGAGCACTGGGC
>NW_008666572.1:6123-11570 GCF_000695815.1 Acanthisitta chloris | reverse complement strand
CCTGTGGCTCGTAGCTGCTGGAGTTCACTTAAAGCTACTTTAACAGCTCAAGGGTTTTTTCCCTACTCATGCAGAGATGCTCAGCGGAGTGAGCATTTCTTTCCCTGTTTGCACTCTGGTTTGCTTCTGGCCAACACTTCCATCAGCTGCTTGCGTTGTAGTCAGCTTTAAAATAGGTTGAGTTTGGTTGTTCGTTTGATGTTGAGATGCTTTCCCAAAGCATCAGGTAAAGGCTGCTAAAAAGAAAGTGCTGCAGGGATTTCCCTGCTGGGAAGAATGTGCGTGTTGCTGGCACATACATGTATTTTAGGGGTTAAGGGGAGAGGCAAGAGGAGCCTTTTCTTGCTTTGATAAAATGCCTCAAATGGAACTTCTGTCCAAGGTTCCATCAACTGTTTTTTCTGTGGGGGTTATGGATCTCTCTTAAGGCTGTGTTAAAGAGGTATTGACAGGTAATCCATGGAACAGCAGATGCCTTGCATGTAAGTAAATCACCTTTTTCTCATCACAGCAAAGCTGAGAATTCCCTGGAAGTGCCTAAGGAAAACACTGGGGTTGAGCCGTTCCGTGAGGGGTTAGAGGTGCAGAAGGGACTGTGTTCCCCCTGGCCACAGAGCGCTCCCAGCCCATTCCCGCGGACAGGTGTCCCTCTGGGATGTGCCTGGAGCTGCTGGAACAGGCAGCACGAGGAGCAGCAGCTCCTGCTCCATCATGGCTATGCTGCCTTGGCCGTAGAGCAGCCCAAGGTGTCTAGTGACATGTGGGGTGTGTGTATGCAAACTCACGTATGTGCACACATAAATACATACAGACTCACATGCATATCCGTGCACAGATGGACACGTATGTATGTGAGCTCTTCCTAGAGGGGAGAGATGTGCAGTGCATCCTGAAGCACAGAACCCTGAATTTCTGTGGTTTGCAAACCTGATGTGGGGAGGTCATCTTGGGTTCTGCTCTGGGCTGGTGCTTAGCATCTCCCTGCGCCCTGTTTCTGTGGAAGGACTCCTTGGGCACAGGAATGTGGGACTCTTACAGCAACCTGTGTTATAGTCAGGCCTGAATCGCTTCCAAGCAGGAATTTTCAGACATATATGACATGTCATAGTGTGAAATTCTTGTAGGTCCAGGTGATTTTTATGGCTTTTGAGGCTTATAATTTTTAATATTGTGTATAAAATTAATGTCAAGTGTTTCAGCTGTTGTTGCAGTAGCAGCAGGAGCTGCTGTGTCCTGACATGGTAAATGCGGTTCAGAGATGCACCTGGAACAGTCCTTGCCACAATTTACACCAGGATATGATTAGGGTTCTCCATCCTGTAATGTGCTATATTAATTAGCAGTCAAAATCCAATTTTTAAAGCCCAGCTTTGGAACTCATTTGCCCTTCAGGCCATGTACAATGCTCCCACACCTCGGAGGGGCCAACGTTGCTGGGCTGGTCGTGAGGTACAGTACATGGAACATGTCTGTGTCTTTTCTGACCAGCAGGAAGGGAGGACACAGCCGTTTGCCTTCTCCTTTGAGGAGCTTAGTGGGTGCACTCCCAATTGGATGTCTGTGCTCTGCAGCCCCTGCGTTTTTGGGGAGGTGATGGCACAGACCGGGGCGGGATGGGCAGAGCTTGTGCGGGGATGTGTCTCCCCACACCGAGAGCAGCACACAGTGTGCTCAGGGGGTCTCTGCAGAGCTTGCACGGCCGTTTGGTCCAGTCGGAGTGGCACAGCTGATAAGGAAATCTCGTGAGCAGTTATTGTTCGCTCTGAGTCAGTTTTTATTCTGCACAGGCAGACTGTTCCTCCAGGCGGTTTCGGGTTTGGCTGCTGGTCCTTCCCTCCTCCCCTCCTCTGCCTGTGGGGATGAAAGAGGGGAGGCTTGACTGCACACTGAAGAGAGGTCCTCGATCTGACCTCACCCTGCACCCTGCTCCAAAATTTACATTTCGAGCTGCTGGAGGGGTACACATGAATCTCAGTAATATTTCAAAATTTCTTCTCAGATGAAAGCAAAGCTGTTGCTCTCCATTCATCCCATTGTACCATGGCACCGGACGACCAAAGAGTGATCCTCGATCAAGGGAGAACCTTGTGCAGGGCATCCGTTTTCATACAAATATTGCATGTTTTGCATCTTCTTCTCTCCTTCCCTGACCTGCAGCTTGACAACACCATTTTTTCACAGTATAAATGCATGAAGTTTATATTGCAAAGTCCATTATATTGTTTAGTGTGGAAATTAATGTAATCCTAGCACAGGAATTAACCTTAATCCTAGTATTAAACTCTGCGTAGAAATTAATATGACCTCAAAAAGGAGATAGCTTTGAACAAGTGAGGATGACAAAGAATAGAAGTACAAATCTGTTGAAGATATTCTATGTTTTGTTCAACTCACAGGACCCTTCGAGTAAGATCTGTGTGTGCAACTTCTCTGCAGAAAAAGACAAAAGTCTTGACAGGGATTATCTGAGTAGTTGTTGAAATGCTGCTTTCTGCAGAGTGAAAATAAATGCAAAGCAGCCATAGCCATTCCTTCAGGAAGAAATCCACCCTCTGTGGATGTCCACCTGAAAAAAAGGGTGAAGTGCTTTAACGTCGTGCTAACTCAGCCTCAGAGGACGTTGGGTGTCGTAGTGCCAAGCTCTGCAAGAGATGGAAGCGCTCGACCGTCGGCGTGGGCTCTCTGCACTGGGTCCGCGTCTGTGGGGTGGGACAGCATCATCCTGGGGCACCCGAGGCAGGAGTGACCCCCACCATGCTCCTTTCTGCCCTTTCCCACTCTGGGATGATTCTGAGCGTGGCCCTCCCACCTAGGGCACGCATGGAGCCATCACCGCGTCCGTGGGAAAAGCTCCTTCACACCCGTGATCCCACAGCTGTCCCTGTGTGGGTCTGAGTGTCAGGGGGGAAAGCAAGGTGCTGCAGTCGGAGCAGAGCATGGCATGGAGGATCCCCAGCAGTTGGGAGTGCTGGCACAGAAGGGTGAGCCGAGAGAATGCTGGGGCCGCGAACATGGATGGGCAGGAGAGTGCTCAGACACACCGGCAGCACCCGTGGGATGCAGCAATTCATCCAAATCAGCTAACAAAATCAGAGGGAAGGAGAGGTATCTGTCAACTTGAGCAGAGTTTTGTCATTTATTTCATGATCTAATGCCAGGCAAAGTGCTGTGGTCAGTGAGAAGTGTCAGTGCAGATGTTTCTGTGTCTACACAAGATTTCGCGTCGGTCACAGGTGCAAAACTCTATGTGTTTCAGTCTGAAGAATTTATTGTAGGTAAAAACAAAGCCTTATGCAGCCTATGGTGAATTAGAATTAACTTTTTGATCACCAAACAGTTTTACTAAAGGGAAGTTTTGTGTCATGTTTTGTTCAGCAATAAAGCTCTTGTGTTTTACGTTCTGTGCTGGGCAGTTATAGTTTCGAGCGTTAGGAGTATTTGAATCACTGTGTCGCGGTTTTCCCCTGTGAAGCAGGGGATTTTGGCAGTGAAGAAGAGAAACTTGGTTGGTTTGCCCTCAGGAAGGACATGCCCAGCGATTAGCATGGGGACCTGTCAGCCATTCTGCATTGTGTCTCCGTGCGCGTGAAGCTCATTGCCAAGGCAGAGCCTGGAATTGCAAATATCTCTCTCCTTATGAATGAATTTCCATAACAGGCTTCTGAGCAATAAATAACACACCCAAAGGTGCCAGTGTGTTTCCTTACTTTCAATGGCCAGACCCCCAAAGGCCTGGTTTGCCCTCAGCTCACTCACGCTGTCATGCCCATCCTCCCGGTGGGGACCCTGGGGCTGGGGGCAGCATTCCCCAGGGCCCCGAGGGTTCCACCTCCCATGCTGGGGCTGGTTTCTCATCCCATACATTTGTGGGTGCTCTGGGCCTCGTGGTGACAGGTACCATGTGTGCCACAACACAGGTTGACACATCATTCAAGTTGCTTTATGAACAGGCAGGTTAACACATCAGTGATGGTCATTGGGCTCAGGGAGTGCTGGAAATAGGAATACCTCAGGGTGCTGTCCAGGTGAGACAGGTGGCGTCAACCCTGGCAGCAGTGTGCAGGGGTTGTGCTCTGAAGCAGCTGAGTGATGTCCCTTGTACCCTACTCAGCCAGAATTGCTGACTCCTTCAGTCAGTGTAGGATAGACATGAAATTACAGACAATATAGTTTTGATTTGTAGTCATAGAACTGTCAGCCTTCCAGTGGAAATGAGTAGCATGATCAAAATTTGATCAGTTTTCACTGTCTGTAAATCACGAAGTTGTGATCTTTGTTAATAACACGTGTTGATGCCTCAGGTTTGGGTTGTGGGATCAGGATGGGATAGTTGGCGTTAAAAAGTCCACAAACACACAGGATTTATTTGTGAGGGCTATAGTGTTTGCTGTAGAAGTACAGGTGAGTTGTATCCCCCTGCGCAGTGAGGCTGCCGTGGGGGCTCAGCTGTGAGTGCAGAGCACTGAGAGGTGTTAACATGCAGAATTTCTAAACAGATGTAGCTGCATGCCTATTCCTTTAGTTTATTGCCCTTTCATTTCCTTCTGGGTTTGTTTCTTCTCGCTGCTGCCAGCCCAGAGACTGTGTGCGAGAAGGTTACGGCATGACAGTCAATAATTCGGTGTGTCCTCCTGATTTACTGCACATTACCAGGGCCTGGGTGGAAATAAGAGTTGCTCAGCTCACTGTCTGAGCTGAGGCTGTGCACACACGCGGCAGCCAGGACACAGGGCTGGGGGCACAGACTTGGTGCATTCCCAAGGAGGAAAAGTAGATTCTGTGCATTCCCTTGTTCTGTGTGCAGCCTCTGGCCTGGAGCTGGGCATCCCATGGCTGCGGGCAGCTGGGATCAGAGACTCCTTCTGCAGGCAGTAAATCCCCCCTGAATGTGCCCCTGGGTGACAGGACCAGAGGGTGGTGTCAGAGAAAGCTCTCCCAGCAGCTGGGCATGTGCTGGTTTTGGGGTGAGGCTGATCTGGTGCTCGGAGCGTCCAGAGCTTTCCTTTGCCAAAGATGAATGAGTTTCTCTTCTTTAGTACATCACCATCCATTTGCAGTTTCCTGCAAGTTTCCTGCACACAGATTACTGCAGTTCAGTAATCACCATGTTGAGTACATTGCATAGGAATATTCATATGAATTAAAGCCAATCACTGTGATTTCTGTTTTTCAGGAGAAGCTGATGTGGACTGGTCCATCTCCAACAAAGACTTAGAGGTAACAGAGAAAATAACATTTTCCATCATTACTCTGATGTTTGTTAACAAGCAGAGCAAGATTAATGGGATTGAAAACTCCATCTGTGATGTTTGTGTGGGACCGTTACCCGTGGGAAGAAGGAGTCCTGAGCTGGGGCTAGCACAGAGGCAGGATGGGGATAGGGATGGGGGATGTGCCTCCAAGGGCTCAGCCAGAAGGATGTCAGCTCATCCTCTCGGTCTCCTCGG
>NW_008666572.1:390-6110 GCF_000695815.1 Acanthisitta chloris | reverse complement strand
CCATGCAGGCGGGTTCCACTCTAGGGGGCACGGGGAGCGGGTGGTGTGTGTTGGGGTTGGGGTGGGGGGGGGAGCAGGCGCAGGGAGGCTGCAGCTCTGAGTGCTGGTGCTGGAGCGTCCTGGAGGAGTGAGCGTCAGTTGCTGGGGTCAACCCCTTCCTTGTCCCTTTCCAAGGTCCAGAAAAGCTGATGCAATCAAGGGAGTTTTAACAGATTCTTTCCCTGAAAAGAAATAAATGGTGGTTTTGCACCTCTCCCATTCACTCATCCAAAATTTCTTTTATCTTTCAGTGTTTCCAGGGCAGTGAAGGTTGTGGATAAGATTTCCAATTCCATCTGCCTACACAGAAAGCCTGTGTGAGGTCACTCTGACAGAGACAGTTGTATCCAGCTTCTCTTTCTTTTTTTACATTCTGTTTTTCCTTTTTAAATCTTTCTTTACAATTGCAAATTGCAGATTTGGTCCAGACTTGCCTAGCATTGTGCTTTGTCCCCTCTGTGTGTGCAAGTGAACATGGAACTTGCATTTGCAATTGATGCTGGTGATATTTGTATTCTGGGGGAAATTCCAGTTCTCTGGGACATAGCACAGTGAGCAAAAGTGTCTTAGTTAAAGGAAGGAAAGCAAGACTTTGTAACTGCAGCTTTAAGCAGCAGAAGAGAACGTAGCAAAGTGAAAGTTTTCCTTCCACTGAGTGCAGGAATTACCCATTTCAAACCTGGATGTGCAAACTGTACCAATGAAATGTTGGATTTCTGACTGTTCCGTGACCTTTGCGACTCCCAGTTCTGACAAACAGCATACCACAGAATCCCAAGTAGTAAATGCACTTCTTTCCCCGTGTCTCACCAGGCACAGATCTCTAACTATGCCAGTGCAAGGCACAGCAGCGTGAGGTACTACACAGCCGACAAGAACGTCACCTGCAGGAACTGCGACAGGCCAGGACACCTGTCCAAGAACTGCCCCACCCCCAAGGTAAACACAGCACCCAAGGCACTTGCAGATGCTGCTGTTTCTCCTCACAGTCCTTGCGCTTGCCGTCAGGGGCATTGCTTTCCTCGCTCCAAGGCTGCTCTGAGGCGCCGCAGAGCTTGCACGGGGTCAGTTCATTGCAGGAAATTATCCCTCTGGGGAGGTCATTGCTTTTACTGTTTTTATAGAGGAAAAATATGCAGAATCATATCATATAGAATCATGTAGAATGGTTTGGGTTGGGAGGACCTCAGAGCTCATCTCGTTCCACCCACTGCCACGGGCAGCGACACTTTTCCTTAGCCCAGGTGGCTATAAACAGAGTGAAAAAAGAGCCAAGTGCAGCACCAAAACATCTTTTTTCATGTTGTAAAAACAGTTTGAAGATGTAAAACATTTGTCAAATATGTTTTCAACAAAGAGAACCTCAGGAATCCTTGGTGACTGAATGAAAGCAGAAACCTGCACAGTGAACCAGGATATGAATTGTGTTAGACATCGCAAACAAAACGAAACTGAAACTAACTTCAAGCAGCTCAGATAGATGCCAAATGTTCAGAAAGATTGTCCAAAGGTTAGAGGTTTGGAGGTCAGTCACTGCACTGTGAGGAAGAGGGGAGAGCCTGGGTTTGCCAGTGCCCACGACATGATCTGTAGGACCCTCAGGCTGTGACCACATTCCACCCAACCCTCAGGTGAAACACGCTCACTAGGGAAATTTGCTTTACAGAGGTACAGGTTTGGCCTCAGAATAGTTTCCTGTATGTCTATTTGTCACTCCAGTGCTGAATCGTGTGAGTCTCAAGGCTGTGCTGGGTGACCCTTGGCTGACAGCTGAGCACCTACCCAGGCACTTCCCTGCATGCCCCCGTGTGTGTGTGGTTCAGCTGGAAGAGCAACAGCAGGAAACCCTCATGGATCAAGGCAGAGACAGTGTAGTAAGCGAAGGAAAACCCCCAGTGATGCAAAATCCCTCTAAGATCATCGAGTCCTGCTGCTCCTCCAGCACTGACAAGCCTGTCCCCAGGCACCACGACGGCTGTGCCGCATCACTGAGCGCAGCCCACAGACACTGGGCATTCAGCACATGCTGCTGAGGCAAGAGCCAAGCCAGGACAGTACAGGCAGTCTGTGGAGTCACAACTTTGAGTTTTACTCCATTCATACTCTTTCTCCTCTTCAGTTCCTTGATGAAACACATCTCTGCAAGTCCTAGTAGGCAGTAGACATCTACTTGAGGTAGTTTCTTCTTCATTTCCTCTCTTTTCTTCAACCCTTTGAAAGGTGGTCACTCTAATGTCATCTTCCCTTGTGTCTCCGTAGAAAGTTCCCCCATGTTTACTGTGTGCAGGAAGAGATCACTTCCACCACAACTGCCCAGCACGTTTCTGCCTGAACTGCTGCTTGCCAGGGCACTACTTCAGGGAGTGCCTGGAGAAAGCCTACTGGAACAAGCACTGCAACCGCTGCAACATGAAGGGGCACTATGCTGACGTGAGTACGGCCCAGAGCCTCTGTGTCTCTCAGAATCTGAGTGTGTAGCAGCACAGTCTCTTACGGTTCCTTGGTTCTACACAGTGCACATCTGTGTAAGTGTATGAAGACATTGTGGCTGATCTTTGCCCAGTGCTGTCACAGTCTTCATGGAGAATGGCTCAGTGAGGACAAACCAGAGCATTGTAAACACTTGGTCTTGGGTTTGGCTCCATTTTCTTGGGGTGGAGAAATACATCTTCGTTTCTGATGAGTGAAAGGTGTAGGGAGGCTGAAATCAGGAGGCACAGTATACCAGCAAGAGGTAGAGAGTGACTTTGTTGCTCCAAAAGTTCCAGATCCATGTTTGTTCCACTGTGAAAACATTATTAGACAGAAGTACTTTGCAAACTTTGGTTTTGATATCATCTACTAAAGTAAAACGCAGAAGCAAATTAAAGGGGGATTGGACATTTTTTCCTCTTTCTTTCATCTTGTGTGATGTTATTATGGTTTTATGTGTCTCAGAAGTTCAGTTGTGTACATAGAAATCAGCATTTTATGCTTTTTCCCTGGAAATGAGCACGTAAGGTGAGGGTAAAAGGCAGGCTGTGGTAATACCAGCACACGCTACACTTCGTTTTCTGTCTGAAGACAGGCCTAATGTTTGTCTTTCAAATGCAGCTGTGTGAGTCCCCCAAACATTACCTCTTGTGAGGCTCAGAAATACTTGAATCTCCTTCCATGTGTTTCCTCCCTGCCTTTGTCTCCTCTGTTTGGTCAGAGAGTGTGTTGCAGGCCCAGCACAGACAGTGGTACCTGGGATGTGTGAAGGACACATTTGGGAGTTTGATGTTCCTTGTGATAATTGAATATTAGAAGTTTAAATCTGATCTTCCTCTTCTAGCTGTGCCGGTACTTATAGCTCATGTGCACACAATACCTTTCAGGAATGTGACTGGCACAGTCTGCACCCCGTTCTGGTAGGCAGAGAGACAGAACTGTCATCTCAAACATCTTCTCTTGGCCATCATTTCTCTTTTACTTGAAGATGTTTCCTCAAGTCAGAGCAAGAAGCCCATGAGACCAAGAGGTGATTAAGACACACAGGGAACCCTTGGACAGGACGAGGCTGGTGGCCTGAAGATGGTTTTTGCATCTAGGATGTTCATGGTGGAGGAAGCCAGGGATGTTCTGCACCTGTTGTGCAGGGAAAACTGTCTGGAATTGAAGAGACTGTGAGAGTTGCTATGAAGCTCCAGTATCTGAAGGGCCTATAGGGAAGCTGCAGGGGGACTCTGTAAGGAGTTACAGTGACAGGACATGGAGGAATGGGGAGAAATTGAAAGAGGGTAATATAAGATCTTAGGCAAAAGTTTTCCCTGTGAAGGTGGTGAGACTGGCACAGGTTGCCCAGGGAGGCTGTGGCTGCCCCAACCCTGGCAGTGTTCACAACCAGGTTGGATGAAGCCTTGAGCAACTTGCTCTGGTGGGAGGTGTCCCTGCCCAGGGCAGGGAGTTGGGGCTGGGTGATCTCCAAAGTCCATTCCAGCCGCTAAAATTCCATGATCCTAACCTGTGGGTGCTGCCTATTCCCCAAACTGGGTACTGACTGTCCAGAAGCTGCAAAGGAACCCAAAGGTGAAATGGTCCGGTCCATGGTGGCAGTGGGACACCTCCTGCTTGATGCCGGAGTGATAGGTGAGCTGCAGATGCAGGGACAACCTCTAGGAAGGGGCCCGGGAAGGGCTGTGGCACATGGCTGCCAACGACGCCATGGGATGCACTGTAAATATGGTATACACAGGAGGATCCAGGGCTGCCTTTGGGGAGGAAATCCCACTTCTCAGGGGTCCCTGGAGGTCTCAAAGGGGCAGGCTGACAAGCATGTGTGTCAGCATGATCCAGTTGACGTAGTCTGCACATTCCAGAAGGTGTTTCACAGAGTTCCTGAGTAAGAGCTTTTAAGGGGACTAAACAGGCATGGAGTAGGAGGATAAAGATGGGATATGCTAGTGTGACATGGGAAGGGGTGAACAATGGGACGTCGATTTGCTGAGAGGACTAAATTACTTGGAGAGCCAGTGCTGTGAGCCAGCAGTGAAGAACTGTGAGGATCAGGGGAGAACACAATGAAATGACAGATAAGGTTGAGCAGCAGTAAGTGTAAAATGCCAGGGAAAATAATCTCATCGTGGTGGGGGCAGGACAGGTGCTGAACTTTGCTGCTCAGCACTCAGTTATGGTTATGAGATAGGATCCCACAAAAAATCAGTTCAGTCTTCACAAGCTGTGAAAAAAGACAGTTGGTGAATCACCAGGAGAGGAAGGGACACCTCAGCACAGCCTTGGTCCCTCTCTCCTGCATCCCTCAGCACAGCTACAGCTCCCCAGCCTGGCAGGGAGGTGACAGAGGGAAGGGTTTGGAAAGAGCTACAGAGTCATCTGTGGTGGGAGACAGGGTCAAGGATCGATTGTTTATTTCTCCCAGTGCTCTGACAAAAGCAAGAGGAGCCAGGCCGGGGAGAGACAGGAGGAGACGATTCTCTGTGCAGACCTGAAGCTCCTCACCAAAGAATTCATATCTGCTCTGCTTCCAGAGGAAATGGGAACAGTTCATGGAGGAGAAATAACAGGATCCTTACAACACCAGGTTGGAAGGGACCTCATGGATTGTCTGATCCAGCATTCCTTGGCAAGGGCATGGTCTACGCAAGGTGTCCCAGCACCCTCTCGAGCCAGATCCTAAGAGTGTCCAATGCTGGGTAATCCATCACTTCCCTGGGGAGATGATTGTTCTTATTTCAACAAGTTTTCTCCTGTGTCCAACTGGAATCTCCCCAGGAGGAACTTGTAGTCATCACCCCCTGTCTTTCCCATGCAGCTCCTTGTAAGAAGGGAATCTCCATCTTCTGGACATCAAACACGTGTTATCAAGTGCTTTGGATGCTCAAAGGAAGTTGCAATTTGTCTTTCCCAGCAGGTTCACTCCCTTTCACTGTGACACAGAGGATGCAAAACAGGCTCCTGTGTATTTTCATGGTCATGTACTTAATTGGACTCATACCCTGAGACAGTGCTGAGGGTGTACTGAGTCCTCCTGGCTGGAGTTGTGTTGGAAGCAGCACGGCACCACATGGTCTCCTTGGGAGGGTCATCGAAGGAGCCATGTTGGGCAGTTCTGTGGCAGGTGGATGTCATGAGCCTTGTGGTCAATGTGTAGCCTCATTCACAGCAGCAGGGTGGGAGAAGGAGTCGGTGAAGGGGTGATG
>NW_008666572.1:0-357 GCF_000695815.1 Acanthisitta chloris | reverse complement strand
GAACCAGCGTGCGGGTGCTTGGCGAGCCGCTGGGCTGCTCCAGGAGCTGGCAGCCAGCCGTGTCTAGGGCCCTGCAGCCACACCAAGCCTGGTGGCCCTGTCTGAATGCCCAGACACCCTGTGGTGGTGCTTCTTCCCAGGAACCAGTCGTGCACCTTGGCCAGCACCTCCTCCATGCATCCTGACACCTCTTCCAGCCGTGCAAACTGCCCCTGGCCTCTGCTCTCCCAAGAGATCTTTTTCTCCCTCTGTTTTTCCCAGTGCCTGTGCCAGTGCTTATGTGGGACTGTGGTCGCCACAGGCTGGGACGTGGCTGGAAGCACAGGATGGGTCCGCAGGGGTGGATGGTGTCCCTGT
>NW_008666571.1:27847-31424 GCF_000695815.1 Acanthisitta chloris | reverse complement strand
GACGGGCACTGTGCGCCCAGGGGCGCGGCGGGTCGGTGTCACCGCCTGCGTCTGACCGGTGAATTCGGTCACCGAGGCCGCTGGGAACATTTGGCCCGAGAGCCGTGCAGGGAGCAGCCTCCCTGTCTCTGTAGCTGGGGGATGTCCCCGTGGTGAGCGCTGGTGACTCGACGCTGCTGTGCAGAGCCACGTGGGTTTGCCCAAAGCATGGCCC
This sequence comes from Acanthisitta chloris, assembly GCF_000695815.1. Lineage (NCBI taxonomy): Eukaryota > Metazoa > Chordata > Aves > Passeriformes > Acanthisittidae > Acanthisitta > Acanthisitta chloris. The sequence goes on along the minus strand of NW_008666571.1, from coordinate 31,210 downwards.
AAAGCTGTTCCATGCCCGTGGAAAAATGCTCCTTCCAGACACACGGCTGCTACGGGCCTTTGCGTTCCTAATGCAATGCCAGCAATTGCTATTCCAAGACATCTCCTTTATAAAATTATTGTTGTTACAGTACTAGGCTGTTCTTACAGCAGGGAAATACGGGGACTATTGCAGGGAAAAAAAACCACAGCAAAATGTCTTAGGGATAGTCTGTGAGGAAACAGCGGGCTTGCTTTGCTCGCCTTCCCCCCATTCTGTTCCCAACTGTTGTGATCTGCAGCGACCAAGAGCCTACAATTACAAGATTAAGCAGTGCTCTGAGTAATCAGAAAGTTGCAATGCTCCTCGCTTCAATTCCCACACATTTGCATAAAGACAGTGTATTTGAAAACAGAATCAAGCTTGTGGCTTGCAGAGGAACACAGCGAAGAATGAAATGTGTTTTAATTACAGTTGTGCAAAGCAGCATCCCTGAGCTGCTTACAACACTGAAGTACAAACTGCCAGAGATGACTCTCCCTTATCTGCCTGTCCAGAAGCTGATGGGGCTATGATGAATCATAGAATCATGGAATGGACCTTATAGCTCATCTAGTCCCAGCCCCCTCTGCCGTGAGCAGGGACACCTCCCCACTACACCAGGTTGCTCAAGGCCTCATCCAGCCTGGCTTTGAACACCACCAGGGCTGGGGCATCTACTACCTTCCTGGGCAACCTGTGCCAGTGTCTCATCACCCTCAGAGTAAAAAACTTTGTCCTAATATCTAACCTAAATTTCTCCTCTTTCAAACTGTGCCCATTGCCCCTTGTCCTGTCACTGCAACTCCTAACAAAGAGTCCCTCTCTGGCTCCTCTGTAACCCCTTCAGACACTGGAAGGCTGCTATGAGGTCTCCATACAACCTTCTCCTCTCCAGGCTGAACAGCCCCAACTTCCTCATCCTGTCTTCATAGGGGAAGTGCTCCATTCCTCTTATCAACTTTGTGGCCTCCTCTGGACTTGCTCCAATAGTTCCATGTCCTTTTCGTGTTGAGGGCACCAGAACTGCATGCAGTATTCCAGGTGGGGTCTCAGGAGAGCAGAGCAGAGGGGGAGAATCACTTCCTTTGACCTGCTGGCCACACTCCTTTTGATGCAGCCCAGATGATGAAAGATCTTCTTAAACAACTGAGGAAATGTCCTGCAGATTATAACAGTCATGTATGCATCACTCAGATTGTCTTGAATGGTGGTTACAGACTATACCCCATCCTGCATTTTTATATGTGTGCAGCAAGCATACCTGGTTTATTTTAAAAAATTAAAGGATTGCTCGTGGGTGGCGTATGTCAGGGTTTATGTGTTCCTCATGGCTACTCAGTCTTCTTCTGGCAACACAAATGAACTTGAACTTGACTCGGTGTGGCTCTCCTCATTCATTAGCATCACAGTCGTGCTGGCACTGTCCTCGTGGCCTCTTCAGGAGTGGAGTGGGGAGTGGGTCAGGTCTTACCCTTTCATCCCAGACCACCGGCAGTTCATTGCTGGTCCCAGGACCAGGAAGGTGAAGGATAGTTGCAAGAAGTCTCATAAACTCATTTTATCCTCTTTCATTTGGTGCTGTTTGCCTATCAGGGCCTGGCTGGACCTGTGCACCGTTCCTAATCCCTGCAGGCATTAGTCAACGGAGCTGTTGTAATGCCCCAGTATAGTATTTCTTATATTGTCATAATGAAGTAGTAATTCTAGAATTACAGCAATTCTTATCATATTATTGTTATGTGGGGGTTTTTTTCCAAAGAAACACTACCCTGACTGTCTCAAGGGATGAGCCAAGCTGGAATCGTGGTAGCACAGAAATGAGGCTTAAGGTTCCTGCTTAGTAATTTGAGCAGATATTTAGTCTGAACAGAATTTGCAAGATCAGAATTACAATGAGTTGAATATTAGAATTAACATTTTCTACTTTAACAATCTGCGATTCAAATAAAATGTGACACAATTCCAAACAGGTAACAGCATGGAGAATGGAAAAGCAATTCTATTTTGGGGGAAGGGGGATGACAGAAAAAGTCTGTTGGTCTATTCATAGATCTCCAAAGGTGAGATAAATCACACATGCACGAGGGTAGTGGTTGAAAGTATGCTCCCCTGGTCCAGAAAATACTTGGACCCCATCCCTATTTGTGACAGTTCCCAAGCTGATCCTTAGTTTTACAACAGCTTAAGAACCTGATTGACTCAGTCCTTCTTAATTTCCCCTTCTTAATGGCTTAAACTATGATACTTGAAGAAAACAGATGTTAAAGTTGTGCAGGCAGGAAAAAAAAAGGAAAAGGAATAGTATGAGAAAGCAAAAAGAAGACAAAGATATTCCACGTGGATTTACAAGTGTTTCAGTAGCTGAGGGAGGTGTCAGCAAGGAAGAGGGCAGTGTGGAAAGAGAACTGAAACCGAAGTGGCCAAGAGAAATGAAACTGAAACTCAGAGCTGTGAATGGAATAAGGACATGGTGGGGAAATGCTTGAACACTGACAATCTAGTACAATGGGAGAGACCCCTGTAAATTTATCTTGACCAAGGGCAGGTGCCTTTGAGGGCTTTTTACCTGGTTTTCTTAAAAAAATTGTGTAGCTTGCATAGATCTCTAATGACTTGGGCCCATAGTCTTGCTGACTTTGGGTGAGCAACGGTACAGAGCCTTGGAGGGAGAAATATGTCTGTAAGCTCTGAGCCTAAAGCCAGATGAACTCTGATGCAACACAGAGCAGACAGAGGTGCTGCCGGTTTGGGAGCCCCACACCCCTGCCCTGGGAAGTGGCTCTTGTTAGAGTGCAGCAGGACTCCAGTCTCACACCCCAGGTCAAGGGCCAGAGATGTACCACACGAGTTAAGATGCTGTGTCCAAGAGAGTCACTGTTACCTCAACAGGATTTGCAGCAAAAGGTAGAGCAACTTTTCTGAGTCCTCACAGAATGGGTCGGGTTGGAAGGGATCATAGTGAGTCATCTGGTCCAACCTCCCTGCTCGAGCAGGGTCATCCTAGGGCACATAGAATGCAGTCTTTTCACCTGTACAGCATACTCCCTGCTCCCATTATCAAAGCCCCAGAGCCTCCTGCGTGCACAGAGGCTTCATTGCCAGTCTACAAGCGTTGTCCTTACTGACAGACCCCTCTGTGAACCTGGTTGCTGCAGGCTGCTGGCTCAGCTCTTCCACCCAGCTGTAGCCATCACAATTTGGATGAATAAGCTGTGGAGAACATCAGGAGACACACAAGCCAAGAAGACCCCATTTCCTGTACTTCATGTGTCACCACACTGTGCACAGGCAGCCACAACGTGTCTTTTGTGTGAAACATCCTCCCTCACTGAGTTCTTCCCA
>NW_008666571.1:26755-27822 GCF_000695815.1 Acanthisitta chloris | reverse complement strand
ACTTCCCCTGCAGTGCTTGTAGGAGGGAGAAAGCCATTAAGAAAAATGAGAAGCATGGCATTGGGATACTGGACTGAATGATGAAACTAAGGGAGGAACCGACAATGCAACCTTCAGTGATACCCAGGCAAATTTTTGTTTGTTTGTTTGTTTGTTTTGGGTTTTTTTTTTTAAATGAGCCTAATTTTTCCCCAATATTGACTTCACACCAAGGCACTCAAAGATTTTCCATTCATTTCAGTGACATATAAAATCAGTGTCAGTGTCTCAGTTTGTTTGTTCCTTCACCACTATTAAGCATCTGCTAAAACTGTTTTGTAAGAACAGGAATGAGGTTAATCTGTGGCCCATTTAAAAATCAGATAGAGATGCCGTAGGACATATAGATGTATATTTCATATAGAGTAGTGTATATGTATATATTTCATATATATCAGGATCTTTTTTTCATGTTGATCCTGTTGCCCAGGTACTGTCTCTGCTAATAAGTGTTTTCACTTTCAACAAAAGCTGTAACAAATGCTCAGTGAGGATCTTTGCATGGATTCCCATACTACAGTGTAGAAGATACTTAAATAGGGAAACAAATCTTTCTATCCTCTTTTGCCCCTTTATTCCATTTCTTCTCCTTTCCCAGACTGTATTAAGATCAACTGCTTCTTTACATGAAGTTTGCAGATGTGTTTAATTCACTGTCAGTAATATGGGCTGTTGTCAGGTCTTCTCAGCCAAACTCCCAAGGCCTAGGGAAATTCTTTCAGGCAATGTCACACAAATGTCACACAAAAAAACAACCTGGAAGAAAAGATAAGTTCCCTGATAAAGCTGTGGAGCGATTTGGCAGTCTCATAATTTGTCATTTATCTCACGACAGTTGGCATGTTTTTGTGTAACTTGCCTTTCATGAAACAGGAGGTAGTTACCTTTTAGCCCTGGGATCTAGAAGAAAAAGACTGGAGAATGTGACAGCTTGAAATTCACTAAAGATAAAACCTGTGAAATCGATAGGTTGTTATTACTTATTTTGTAATTCTTACTGCTGTGATGGGTTTTGAATATTTCAGCTG